>NC_142796.1:19112374-19247537 GCF_049724085.1 Artemia sp. Qi Xiang Cuo | reverse complement strand
CATAAATACAGGTGGAGGAGGAAGAAGGCCCCTCAAATGTACACTCAAAAGGACCCACCGGTTTGTCCACAAGTCCCATGAGTTGCAAACCTTCTCCCAGTAATGGGTTAAATTGCATGGTGATGCAGAACACCATCGCGGGAGGATCTCTGCAAAGGGCTGCCTCGACCTTTTTGGGGTACCTGCAAGACTGGGAACCTTGTGGTAAACTCTTTTCCTACTTGAGGAGTGGTGTCCCTTGAGGAAATTATAATCTAGTATACGACAAAGCATCCGCATGGGATTCTGACTAATGGATGATTTTTCTGGGATTGGTATGTTTTTACATGTGTCTTCTGTCTTTAAAACCTCTCCTTAGCAGATTTATCTGTTATGGGTTGCCTCCTTACAGTAGCATACTATTTTTAGGTATGAATATATAATGAGTCGGAGGTAATAGGCTTGAGATTATCTTTGCAGGATTTCAACTCTCGTTGATAGAAGAGCATCACCAATTGCTGAAAACCATGTTGTGACCAAGATGGGCCCAGGACTGCACAAAGCCTTCATTCATGGAGGTCCCAGGGACTTCTTGCTGTCCGGTTCTAAGCCGGCTTAAGCACTTCGGTGTAAATTTAAGAGGATATGTGATCCCCGTCCTGCACTGGTATACAGAATCATTGCTTTTCCTGAGGCGAAAATAATTTCAATGTAAAGAACAAGAAAATTGGAACTTGGAATGTTACGACATTAAAAAATGACTATCCTTTCGACATTTTGACTGACGAATTCAGACGATTTGAACTGGATTTATTAGGAGTTCCAGAAACTCATATCCTAGGGGTAGAAAGCATGAAATAAGGTGATATAGAATTTGTTTACTCAGGTAGGATGAATGGGGTACATAGACAAGGAGTAGGGCTCGTGATGAAAAAGGAAGCTGCTAAGTCTTGTTTGGGCTGGGAAGGTATCAATAATTGAATAGTAGTTGCTCATTTTATGACTAGAAAGTTCAGGGTATCAGTTATAGTAGTATACACCCCTGTAGAACCGACTGACGGAGATACTAGGGACTCCGATGAATTTTACTTACAGTTAGAGGAGCAAATAGACAAGCTCCCAGGTAGAAATATGATGTTATTACTGGGAGATTTTAACGCCCAGGTTGGTAGAAATAGGGATAGATGGTATCCCAGCCTAGGTAAATTTGGTGTAGGAAAAGAAAACAGTAATGGATACAGACTTTTGCAATTTTGTATGTATAACAATCTAGTTATAACCAATGCGGTGTTGGTCATAAAATGGCTCATAAGTTAACATGGTATTCACGTAATGGTAAGACAGCAAACCTTATTGATTATGTTATAGTAAACCAAAGACTGGCAGGATCAATACAAGATACTAGGGTATATAGGAGTGCTGTTATCGATGTAAAAAGTAAAGATCACCATCTAGTAGTGTCAAGGGCTAATTTAAAGCTGAAATTTCAGAAGAGTAACTACCTCACAGGAAGTTATGAAGTTGCTAGACTCCAGGATGAGAATTTGAGAAAAACCTTCCAGGAACACTTGAATACTAAACTTGAGAGTTTAAAATTTTACAATATGGAAGATGGTTGGAATAATTTTAGAAAAATAATTTGTGAAGTTGCTGAAGGTGCATTAGGGAAGAAAGCTAGAACTGCAGCTAAGAATACTAGTGAAAAAGCTTTATGTTTAATATAAAGGAGAAAGAACTTGTACAAGAATTGTCTGAGTAATATACCATATGAAAGAAAATAAATGGAATGTAAGTACATGCAGAAAGCATTATAAAGTGAACTAAGGAGCTGTGAAGTGGGGGCCATAGATAAAATTTTTGAGGAGCTGGAAGATTCGGCTAGAAAGTATAATGGTAAAATATTGTACTGGCATGTTAATAAATTGAGAGGGAGTAGTCAATCCGGACTTGTCCCAGTTAAAGATAGGAAGGGGGTCGCAATTAGTGATAAGGAAAAAACTAAAAAGAGATGGGCCGAACATTTTGAGAACTTGCTTAACCGAGATAGAGTTGCAGGAATAAATATAGAGGAAAATGAAAAAGTTTGTGATACCTTGGATGTGAAGGAAGATTTGTTTTGTGAGGAGGAATTAGCAAAAGTACTAAAAGGATTAAAGAATAATAAGGCTCTAGGTGCTGATAGGGTGGTAAATGAGTTTCTTAAATATTGTGGCTCTGAGGTTAAAAATAAGTTATTGAAGATTATGAATATGATTTTTGAAAAAGGGGAAGTACCTAACGATTTTAGAAAAACCTTAATTAAGCCACTTTATAAGAAAGGTGATAAAAGTGAGTGTGGTAATTATCGAGGCATGGCTCTGTAGGTAGTAAATTACTTAGTAATATGATACTTTTTAGACAGAGACATGCCCTAGACAAAGTCTTAAGAGAAGAGCAGTGCGGTTTTAGAAAAGGTAGAGGATGTGTCGACCAAATTTTCACTCTTAGGCTAATAATTGAGAAGTGCCTGAGTTTTCAAACACCTTTGGTCCTCAGTTTTATAGATTACGAGCAAGCGTTCGATTCTGTTGATAGAATAGCTTTAGCAAAGGTTTTATCCTTGTATGGTATACCAGACAAATACATTAAAGTGATTAGTGCTTTGTACGAGAATAATACCGCTGCGGTTAAGGTAGGAAATGAGGTTAGCAGCTGGTTTTGTATTAAATCAGGAGTTAAGCAGGGTTGTGTTCTATCCCCCTTTATATGGATTATTTTGATGGACTTTGTTTTAAGGAGCACAGGAAAGGCAATGGGAGACCACGGAATTGAATGGGGAGGAAAAAGTCTCCTGGACTTGGATTATGCTGATGATTTAAGCATCCTACATGAAAGTGTGAGCAAAATGAATGAAGTTTTAGAGGTTTTGCAAGTTCAGGGTGCTAGAATTGGTTTGAAAATTAATGATAGGAAGACCAAGGCACTAAGGCTAGGAATAAGTGAAGATGAAAAGGTGACGTTGGGTAATGAAAAGATTGATCAGGTGGGCAGCTTCACTTACCTTGGTAATATTATTAGTAAAGAAGGTGGGAGCAGCCAACATGTTTAAAGTAGAATAGCCGAGGCTCATGGTGTTTTTTCACAGATAAAACAAGTTTGGAAGAACAGGAATATAAGTCTACAAACCAAAATTAGAAATTTAGAAGCTAAAGTGATGACAGTGGTCAAATATGGCTCTGAAGCATGGACGCTCCGAAACGCGGATGAAGATTTGCTAGATGTTTTCCAGAGAAATTGCTTAAGGATTGTTCTGGGTACCCGGCTGATTGACCGTATTTCAAACAATAGGCTATACGAAAAATGTGGTTCAACACCGCTCTCTAGGGCTATAATGAAAGAAGGGTTGAGGTGGGTATGGTACGTTGTGCGGATGAAGGATGACAGATTGCCGAAGATTGTTCTTTTCGGCCAACCATCTAGGGCTAAACGGAAAGCAGGTCGTCCTCGTCTAGGGTGGGATGACGTCATAAAGAAAGATTTGAAGGAAATGGGAACTTCGTGGGTGGGTGTAAAAAGGGAGGCTTTGAATAGATTGGGGTGGAGGAGGAGCGTGCGTAGCTGTGTTGGCCTCAGGCGGTTTGGTGCTGCAGTGAGTTGTTTGTAGTATATATATATATATATATATATATATATATATATATATATATATATATATATATATATATATATATATATATATATATATATATATATATATATATATATATATATATATATATATATAAACCGAGATTTGTTTATCAAGAAATCAGTCGATTCCGAGATTGTAGAGAAAGTCATTCCCGTTTCATAGCAGTGAAGCAAGTCTCGGATTATTCATTGCTTTGGATTGGACGCTACGTATCCAAACAGAAAACAAAACAGAATTAAAAATTCCATACCAAGGGAATGAGATTTGCTCGGTATTTATTATTGATTTAATAAGATAGTTCGTATTAAGCTACATAATTGTTCGATTTCTTATATGAAAAACAATCTAGATAGGTTACGATTTTGAGAAAATTTGTTTAGGGCCACAATTAATTTTGAAAAATACCGAATGACGTAACAAATACGTCCATTATTCTAATATTTTGTCTTTCTAGAGCGAATAAAATGAAATTAATATTGTTTTGCAAAAGAGATTAAAAATTGTCTTTCTTTCCACCGAGCAAAGCTCAGTCCCCTGGCACTGGACCAAAAATAGGATAAGTTTTTGAACGACTTAATTATTGTTTTTGTATTCCTCCACGTAAGTAAAATGGGCATGAGTTGGGGACAAACTGAATTTAAAGATGGCCTGGAAAGGTGGTGATGCAAAGTGCCTGACACCTTTTGTGTCCCTAATAATAAGCGCTCGGTTTATTTTATTTAAGGGATCCAACTAGCACACAGAGTTCCCCATGGCTGCAAAAGACACTATACTTTCCCTTTGACACATCAATACTTTCAAAATTATTTGTGATCCAAGTAAACCAGTAATTATAGTTTGAAAATGGGGCTTGAGAAAAAACTAAATCATGCTATTTGACTATAAACAATTTAAGCTCTCCATGGAAAAATATTTAAACAAATAAACAAAAAATAACATTCCGAAAAGAGTGGAAATTCGATTGAAAATTCAAAGAGCTAGTACCCTTTTTAATAGTCGAAAGTGATTGGAGGGCAACTAGACCCCCCCCCCACGCCCATTATTCCCCCAAACACATCCAATTAAAATTTTGATATAGCCATATTGTTCAGCGTAGTTGATTTCCAGATAGAAAATATATTTTTGGGGAGAAAAGTCCCCCACAACCCTCAGGGCAAAGATTTTAAGTTATGCCCTGGGGGCATATAAGGTTTTTATAGAAGGCGTTATCGTAAAAACTTCAAAACAGGCTCATTCGATTGGTAATTAAAGGGCTAGTGCCCTTTTTAATAGTCGAAATAGGTTGGAGTGCAACTAGCCCCCCCCCACGCCCTTCATTTCCCCAAACACATCCAATCAAAATTTTGAGATAGCCATTTTGTTCAGCGTAGTTGATTTCAAGATAGAAAATACGTTTTTGAGGAGGACACTCCCCCAGAACCTTCAGGGCAAGGGTTTTAAGATATGCCCTGGGGGCATCTAAGGTTTTTATAGAAGGCGTTGTCGTAGAAACTTCAAAAGGGCTCATTCGATTGGAAGTTCAAAGGGATAGTGGCCTTTTTAATAGTCGAAAGTGATTGGAGGGGAACTAGCCCCCCCACGCCCATCAGTCCCCCTCACACATCCCAGCAAAATTTTGAGATAGCCCTTTTGTTCAGCGTCGTTGATTTTCATATTGACAATATGTTTTTGAGGAGGACAATCCCCAACAACCCTCAGGGCAAGGGTTTTAAGTTATGCCCTGGGGGCATATAAGGTTTTTATAGAAGGTGTTGTCGTAGAAACTTCAAAACAGGCTCAATTGATTGGAAATTAAGGGTTAGTGCCCTTTTTAATAGTCGAAAGTGATTGGAGTGTAACTAACCCCCCCCTCCCCTCCACGCCCATCATTTCCCAAAACACATCCAATCAAAATTTTGAGATAGCCATTTTGTTCAGCGTAGTTGATTTTCACATGGAAAATATATTTTTGAGAAGGACACTCCCCCACAGCCCTCGAGGCAAGGATTTTAAGTTATACCCTGGGGGCATATAAGGTTCTTATAGAAGGCGTTGTCGTAGAAACTACAATAAAGGCTCATTAGATTGGAAATTCAAAAAGCTAGTGCCCTTTTTAATAATCGAAAGTGATTGGAGGGTAACTAGCCCTCCCCCACGCCAATCATTCCTCCAAACACATACAATCAAAATTATGAGATAGCCATTTTGTTCAGCGTAGTTGAATTCCAGATAGAAAATATATTTTTGAGGAGGGAATTTCCCCAAATTTCTTACGTCAAGGGTAGTAAGATAGTCCCTTATTGCATAAGAGATTTTTGTAGAAGGAATTTTGGTAGAACCTTCAAAACCAGCTCATTCGACAGGAATTTAGAATGGCTCATGTCCTTTTTTATAGTCAAAAATGATTGGAGGGCAACTAGCCCCCCCACGCCCATTATTCCTCCAAACATATCCAATCAAAATTTTGAGATAGCCATTTTGTTCAGCGTAGTTGGTTTCCAGATAGATAATATATTTTTGAGAAAAACACTCCCCCACAACCCTCGGGGCAAGGGTTTTAATTTATGCCATGGGGGCATATAAGGTTTTTATAGAAAGTGTTGTCGTAGAAACTTCAAAACAGGCTCATTCGATTGGAGATTAAAGGGCTAGTGCCCTTTTTAATAGTCGAAAGTGGTTGGAGTGCAACTAGCCCCCCCCCCCAAGCCCATCATTTCCCCAAACACATCAAATCAAAATTTTGAAATATGCATTTTGTTTAGCGCAGTTGATTTCCGGATAGAAAATACGTTTTTGAGGAGGACACTCCCCCGGAACCTTCAGGGCAAGGATTTTAAGATATGCCCTAGGCACATATAAGGTTTTTATAGAAGGCGTTGTCGTAGAAACTTCAAAAAGGCTCATTCGATTGGAAATTCAAAGGGATAATGCCCTTTTTAATAGTCGAAAGTGATTGGAGGGGAACTAGCCCCCCCCTACGCCCATCAGTCCCCCCCACACATCCAATCAAAATTTTGAAATAGCCATTTTGTTCAGCGTAGTTGATTTCCGGATAGAAAATACGTTTTTTAGGCGGACAATCCCCCACAACCCTCAGGGCAAGGTTTTTAAGTTATGCCCTGGGGGCATATAAGGTTTTTATAGAAGGTGTTATCATAGAAACTTCAAAAAAGGCTCATTCGATTGGAAATTCAAAGGACTAGTGCCCTTTTTTATCGCCCAAAGTGATTGGAGGGCAACTAGACCCCCCCCACTCCCCTCATTCCCCCCAACAGATCCATTCATAATTTTGAGACTGCTATTTTGTTAAGCGTAGTTGATTTCTCAGATAGAAAATATATTTTTGAGGAGGACAATCCCCCACAACCCTCTGGGCAAGGTTTTTAAGTTACGCCCCGGGGGCTTTTAATACTTTTATAGAGAACGTTGTCATATAAATTTAAAAAAAGGCTCATGCAGTTGTAAATTCAAAGGGATAGTGCCCTTTTTAATATTTGAAAATGATTGGAGGGCAACTAGCCCCCCTCTAACCACGCGAATCATTTCCCCCAACATATCCAAACAAAATTTTGAGATAGCCATTCCGGTTATCATAGTTGAGTTCCTGACAAGAAATACATTTTTGGGAAGGACAATTCCCCACAACCCTCAGGGCAAGGGTTTTACGTTGTTCTCTGGGGGCATATAAGGTTTTTATAGAAGGCGTTGTCGTAGAAACTTCAAAAAAGGCTCATTCGATTAGAAATTCAAAGGGCTAGTGCCCTTTTTAATAGTCGAAAGTGATGTTATTTGGGCGATTTTCTTCAGCGTAGTTAATTTCCAGATAGAAAATATATGATAGGTTTATATATTAATAGATAGGTTTCGATATTTTATTGTTTTTTTAGTTGTGCAAAAAAATCAGTGGAAACAGGACCACTAGCTAGAAGGTTTTGCACAGCCAGTCCCTTCCGCCCACCCTATAGTAATAAACCCGACCCCTCCTCCCATTTGTTGCACAAATAAGAGGTTTGCTCTACATGCTCCTTGCTAGTGGTTACCTCTTTAATAAAGCTATTTTAGTTTTTTTTTTTAATTAATGTTATCTGTTACTACGTCCTAGACAATAGAAAACCCTAGGTCATAAAGACCATAAGACTTTAATGTTTTATTTGGTCTTTTTCTAAAAACTCCTCATTTTGTTAGGCACAGCCAGCCCCACCCGTCCACCCCTTAGCATTAAACCTGACCCCCTAATATCCTCCCATTTGCAGCGCAAATGGGAGGATAGGTTTATATACTGCAAGGATTATATAATTCTTTTTAGATAATAAAAGAATTGTCTCTGGTTGTAGATTTTGCCTCTATATAAAAGAAATTTTTTATGGGCATAAAGCCAAAAAGGTTTCAATGTTGTATTGTTTTTAGTTTCGTAATAAAATCCGAAAGAACAGGGCCACCAAATGGAAAGTTTTGCACAGCCAAAACTATTGTGCCTTCTTCTAAGAACTCCTCATTTTCAAAAAACAGCTCATTTGACTATTTATCAATTACCCTTTTAGGAGTCAAAAATTTTGGAAAGGCGCCCCCCCTTACACTTTTTTTCTTCAAATGAACCAGATCAAATCTGGAATAGCTTTTTTTGTTCAAAATAATCCTGCGGAAAAAAAATTATTGTGACACATAAAGTTTTCTTATGAAGAAAATAGTACTGAAAATCGACTGATCATTTGACTGAAAACTTCTTGTTCACTTTTTAAGAGTCAAAAGAGATTGGAGGGTAACTAGCCCCCCCCTCCTCAAAACCCTAAATGCATCAGATAAAAATTTTGAGATAGACATTTTGTTAAAATAGTTCAAAGTTCTGATAACAAAAAACTCCGGTGTCGACACAGCCCATCAGGGCCCGGGGGGTAGGCGTTATAAGTTATGCCCTGGGGCATAACTTATTAAGGGTGGTTTATAACTTATGGGAAGGGGTTTTATATGGGAAGAACGCATAGGAAATCTATTATAATTATCCAATTATAAGGTTAAAATACATACTCTGTGATAGGTGCAAAATTGCTTTGGCACACAAAATCCTATTAAAGTCAATTCAAAACAGTCGTGTTCCCTTTCTGTCAGAAAATGAAATGGTCTAAACCCCTTTATTGGAGCTATTTTTTCAATCCATTCATTGTTGTCAATCGCTGTCCACAAGTTACGCAAGCTGTCTAGTTTTCATATATAAGGTTTTTATCAAAGAGGTAATGGTATAGACTTTGAAAAAAGCCTCAATCGATTTAAATGGAAAGTTCTAGATATGTTTTTTAAAGTCAAGAATAATTGGACAGTAAGTACCCCCCCCCCATGCCATACAAACTAGAAACTGTTTGCAATCAAAAACCAACAAAAATTAATTTAAAAAAAGTTTCCGAAAAATAAGTTTTTCAAAGAAAATTAAAGTAAATTTTAAAATTCAGATAATTAGACACAAATACCTTTTAAAGTTCAAACCAAAACGAACAAAAGTAACCATTAAAGAATAAATTAACCCCAGAACGAGTAGA
This sequence comes from Artemia sp. Qi Xiang Cuo, assembly GCF_049724085.1. NCBI lineage: Eukaryota > Metazoa > Arthropoda > Branchiopoda > Anostraca > Artemiidae > Artemia > Artemia sp. Qi Xiang Cuo. Next base: position 19,238,378 of record NC_142796.1, on the reverse strand, counting down.
GATTAAATAAACAATCGTAGCAAAAAACATACAACAAGTAATAGCATAAATGAATAAATAGACTTGAACTGATGGATCTTTCAACAATTAATATCATTATATATCTAATATTCAATTTGATTTTGTTTATACTTTCCAAGACTGTTCAAGACTCATATAGTTTTGCCATTTTTTTTAACTCTGCCATTTTTTCTAGATAATTGTGATAGTTTTTTATAAAAAAATTTTATCGCTTGTAAGCATTTCTATTTGAGCGTAATACTGCACCTCAAACTTTGTGGAACATGCATTTTCTTGCATGAAACTCCAAAATATAATAAAATGTCAAGTTTCGGAGTGTTCCACCACTCGCAAGCAAGTGCCATTGGTATTTTTGAATCCGCTTGGTCAATTTGGGGGTGGAGGGTAGGCTAATTCTCTTTGCAACCCCATTCCGTCGTGGTATGGTTCACATTTTCAACACCTGGTGTCCGGACTATCATATAATCTACGAAGCATACAACTACCCCAAATCAGTATCAACAAATAAATGAAACCCAAAACAGAACAAAAATTTAAATAAATATTAGAGACAAATTCAAAACGAGCATATATTAATATGAGTAGGGTTCAAAACCCCTATGCTTTCTAAAAACCAGAATATAAATTTTACTTTACTGAAAAAAAATTCAAATGAGTTTACTGAAAAAAAATGTGCATTGTCAATTTAATATACATATGCTGATATTTATTCCCTAAAATCTTAATTAATTTTTGATTTCTTAAACTTAAAAAAGTGAAAACAATTCAAAGAATTATTTTCACTAAAGCGCCAATGATGCAATAGGTTTCAGGCTCCTACAGTGGGGCGACACCCAAACTCCTGTTTGTAGTATTTTTATTCGATTCAAACTGATTTTTCATATTTTTTTTCTCTTGTTTTAAAATTTATTCATTCATTTACATTAATATATATTGTATGTTTGTTCGCACTGATTGTTTGTTTAATTTCTGTTTGTTTTAAGTTTCATTTATACTTCAATAGCAAAATATTTTTTTCCTTTTAAGCTTGATTTTCATATTCAATCTAACTATTACTCACTTTAAGATATATTTATTCATTTATATTATTACTTGTTGCATATTTTTTGCTAAGATGGTTTATTTAATTTCTGTTTGTTTTGGGTTTCATTTATTCATTAATAGTAATTTCTGGTCGTTTGAGTTTGAATTTTAACAGGTATTTGTATTTTCTGAGCTTAAGTTTAAAATGGCCTTTACTTTTGTTTTGAAAAACTTATTTTTCGGAAAGTTTTTTTTAATTAATTAAATAAAAAAAGCAAATTATTTTTTTCAACTGAAAGCAAGGAGCAACATTAAAACTTAAAACGAACATAAATTATTCCGTATATGCAAGGGGCTGTCCCCTTCTCAACGCCTCGCTCTTTACGCTAAAGTTTGACTTCCCCACAATTTTATTTTTTTAAACAATAAAAAACTTTAGCGTAAAGAGCGAGACGTTGAGGAAGGGACAGCCCCTTTCATATATGGAATAATTTCTGTTCGTTTTAAGTTTTAATGTCGCTCCTTATTTTCATTTAAAAAACTTGTTTTTTTTAATTTAATTTCTGATCTTTTTTTAGTTAATGCGGCTTTTATTTTGGCTGACTGTCATTGAATAAGTAAAACAAAATTTGGATATTAATTTTATTCTTTGCTAAATGGCTTTCTCTAAATGGCGGTTCTGACGTAATTTACAAATTAACTTACGTAACGAACTTCTATATTCGTATATTTTTATTACGTATATTATGGGGTTTGCCCCCTAGTCAATACCTCGCTCTTTACGTTAATTTCAAATCGTGTTCCAATTCTTTAAGAATGACTCCTTAATCACAAAGGCCGTTAATTAGAATAAATACCTCTGATGAAAGTACAAACAAACTTGTTTCCTTGTGAATCAGACGAGATTGGGAAAAAAGGGGAGTGGGAGGGGGCCAAGTTACCCTCCAGTATTTTTGGTCACTGAAAAGGGCACTATAACTTTTAATTTCCGTTCGAATGAGCTCTCTCTTTATGTTGTAGGACCACTGGGTTGGTACGATTACCCCTGAAAAAAAAAGAATAAACACGCATCCGTGATCTTTCTTCTGGAAAAAAAATACAAAGTTGCACATTTTTGCAGATATGAGCTTGAAACCTATGTAATAGAGTTTTCTGATACACTGAATCTGACGGTGTCATTTTCATTAAAATTCTTTCACTTGTAGGGTATCTTTCCCCCCTCTTTCCAAAATCAGGTAAATTTTCTCAGGCTAGTAGCCTTTGATGAGTAATACTAAACTTAATAAAATTTATATATTTAGAATCAGCATTATAAAGCCCATTCTTTTGATACATTTATTGACATGAAGATTCCGTTTTTAAAGTTTCGATTACTATTGAGCCGTACCGCTTTTTTTATGTTTTTTTTTCATTACGTATATGTTTTTACGTATATGAAGGGGTTCTCTCCTTAGTCAATACCACGGTCTTTACGCTAAAGTTAAAATTTTGTTTAAATCGCAAACCCCTGAATCACAAAGGCCGTTTAATTAGAATAGATAGCTCTTTTGAAAGCACTAAAAAAACTGTAGCGTAAAGCGCGAAGTATTGACTTTGGGTTAAACCCCCTCATATACGTAATCTTTCTGTTCGTTTTAAGTTCTAATGTTGCTTCTTCCTTTCAGTTGAAAAAACTTGTTTTGTTTTTTTATTTAATTTCTGATAGTTTTTTTAAATAATGCTGGGAAATCCGGTGCCCCATTCATAGAAATGTCCCTGACCCCAAGGAAACATCCTCCACAGAAAGATTCTCTCGAGTAATCCCCTCCTTCAGCCTCCCCCCACCAGAAAAAATCCTTCCTGAAAATGTCTGTATACTTCCCAATAACCAATACTATATGTAAACAATGGGCAAAGTTCATAACTCGCAGCCCTTCCCCTGGGAACTGTGGGGAATTAAGTCATCCTAAAAGACATATTTATTATATTTTCGACTATGCTGAACAAAATGGCTATCTCAAAATTTTAATTGGGTGACTTCGGGAAAAAAATGAGCATGGGAGGGGGCCAAGCTGCCCTCCAATTTTTGGTCACTTAAAAAGGGCACTAGAACTTTTAATTTCCGTTCCAATGAGCCCTTCCTCGATTTTCTAGGACAACTGGGTTGATACGATCACCCCTGAGAAAAAAAAAAAAACAAAAAACAAATAAACACGCATCCGTGATCTTTCTTCTGACAAAAAATATAAAATTCCACATTTTTGCAGATAGGAGCTTGAAACTTCTACAGTAGGGTTTTCTGATATGCTGAATCCGATGGTGTGATTATCATTCTATGAATTTTACGGGGTGTTTTCCCCTTTTTTCGAAAATAAGGCAAATTTTCTCACTTTTAATGGGTAAGACTAAACTCGATGAAACTTATATATTTGAAATCAGCATAAAAATCTGATTTATTTTACATATTTATTGGCATCAAGGTTCTGTTTTTTGGAATTTTGGTTACTATTGAGCCGGGTCGCTCCTTACTTACAGTTCGTTACCACGAACTGTTTGATACAAACCGTTTCATAAAAAGGAAAAGCAAAATTAAGCCTGTTAGGATATAAGATAGCATACAGCAGATTGGCATAATTTAAACAGCATGATCAGTTCAAACGGACGGGAAAATAATGTATAATGGAACCAAATTAACCCCAATTGAATGTGAGCTTAGTTCACAACTGATAGGAGTGTGCAATTACACCTTTATCCGAGGCAGCGCCATAGCGCTGCTCACATAAAGAACAATTTTGGCTAAATATATTATTTTTGGTTTTATCTTTTAGACCACGGCACTTCGTATGGAAGAAGTTGTCGTAGAAACTTCGAAAACGGCTCATTCGATTGGAAATTGGAAAGGGCTGTGTCCTTTTTAATAGTTGAAAGTGACTGAAGGGCAACTAACACCCCTCCGAGGCCCATAATTTCCCCAAACACATCCAATCGAAATCTTGAGATAACCATTTTGTTCAACGTAGTTGGAAGGTCCGGAAATTATGTCTTCGAGGATAACAAACCCCACAAAGCCCTCGGGGCATGGGTTGTAAGTTACACCCTGGGGGTATATAAGAATTTTATAGAAAGTTTTGTCGTAGAAACTACAAAAAAGGCTTTTATGATTGGGAATTGAAAGGGTTAGTGCTCTTCTTTTATAGTCGAAAGTGATTAGAGGGGAAGTAAACCCCCTCTGACGCCCACCATTCTCTCGAACACATCCAATTAAAATTTTGAGATATCTATTGTTTTCAACGTAGTTGAAAGGTCAGAAAATTATGTTTTTGAGGACGACAAACCCCCCAAAGCCCTCAGGGCAAAGGTTGTAAGTTATGCCCTAGGGGCATATACGGTTTTAAAGAAAGTGTTGTCGTTGAAACCTCAAAAAGGGCTCATTAAATTAGGAATATAGAGGGCTCGTGCCCTTATTAATAGCCAAAAGAGATCTGAGGGTGAATGTCCCTCCCCCCTCGCCTATCATTACCCCAAACACTTCTGCTAAACATTTTGATATAACCACTTTGTCGAACGTAGTTGAAAGGTCAGAAAAGTATGTCTTTTAGTATGACAGCCCCCACTGCCCTCAGGGCTAAGTTTGTAAGTTATTCCCTGGGGGCATATACGGCTTTTGTAGAAAGCCTTGTCGTAAAAACTTCAAAAAGGGCTCATTTCGTTGAAAATTGATAGGGATATTGCCCTTTTTAACAGTAGAAAGAAATCGGAGGAAGAATTCCCCCCTTATGCCCATCATTTCCCAAAACACTTCCGATCAACATTTTGATATAACCATTTTGTTCAACGTAGTTGAAAGGCCTGGAAATTGTATCTTTAAGGAAGAACCCCCATAGCCCTCAGGACAAAGGGGTCGTAAGTTATGCCCTTGGGGCATATCAGGTTTTTTTATAGAAAGTTTTGTCATAGGAGCTTCAAAAAGGGATCAATCGAATGGAAATTGAGAGGACTTGTGCATCTTTTATTAGTCAAAGTGATCAGAGGACAAATGACCCCCCCACCCCCACGCTCACCATTTCGTAAAACAATTCCAATCAATATTTTGAGATAACACGTTTTGTTCAACGGTTATGAAAGGTCTGGAAACTAAGTCTTTGAGGAAGGCAAGTGACCCCCCTCTCATGCCCAGCATTCCCCAAACAAATCTAATCGATACTTTGAGATAACCATTTATTTAACGGAACTGAAAGGTCTGGAATCTATGTCTTAGACCATAGCGAATCCCCCCAGCCCTCAGGGCAAAGGAGGAGAAAGTGGTGTCATAGAAACTTCGGAGGGGGTTCCTTGGATTGGTGAAGAGACACTCTAGCACTATTTTTAATAGTCAAAGTGATCGGAGGGCAGCTACCCCCCCCCCCACGTACGTCGTGTTGTCCCGAACTGCATCTAATAAAAAATTCGAGATAGCCATTCTACTCAAAATAGTCTAAAAATCATATGACACGGCTTTTGGGGTTGAAACAAACCCCAGAGATTAGGGGCAAGGGTTTTAAGTTATGCCCAGGAGTATTTAAGGTTTTAATGGAAGGGATGGTTTTTTTAACTTTCGACGAGGCTCATTTGGTTGAAAATTGGAAACCCTAGCTCGTTTTTAAGCATCAAATGTGATGGACGGCATTTAGCCCTCCCCCCCTCTTCTGCAACGCCTTTTTTCACCAAACGCATCTGATTGAAATTATGAGATAGCGATTCTTTCAAAATAGTACAAAGAAAAATAATAATGTCTCTAGGGATGACACAACCCCCTAGCACCCGGGAGATAGGATTGTAAGTTATTTTAGGAGGGCATATAAGGTTTTTATCGAATAGACAGTCGTATAAATATCAAAGGGGGCTTATTTAAATTGAAATTGGAAGTTTTATTGCCCTTTTTAAGAGTCAAAGTGACGTGAGAGCAAACATCCCCCCTCCACGCTCAGCATTTGCCTTAACACGTCCAATAAAAATTTGGAGATTACAATTTTATACATCGTAGTTGAAGGGTTCGGACATTATGTCTGAGAGGAAGACACCCTCCCCGCACCTACAGCTCTCAGGGAAAGGGGTGTAAGTTACGCCTTTATATAAGGTTATAAAAAGGAGCATATAAGGGCATATAAGGTTCGTATAAAAAGGGTGGTCGTAAATACTTTGGAGGAGACTAATTGAATTGGTAATCATAAGTTTTAGTGCCCTTTTTAAGAGTCATAGACATAGACATAGACATAGGTTTATTAAGATCGAACAGCGTAGCCATGGCTAATTTATGTCGTCTTTACAACAATATGGAAAAAAAAAATACAAATAACACTATAATAACACTATAAGGACACTAACACGTGAACACAGATAAAACTAAGTTTTGTTGTACGCTTCTACAAAAAAGTGGACAAACGTGTTTTTGTAGCGCTTGGTCCTGCAGACCGGGGGTTGTAGCTTTGACTGGGATCTGCTTCTTTGGTTAACAGGAGCATCGGGTGGGAGGATCAGTCTGTGATGGGGTGAAGATAGCAGTGACTTGCCGAGGAACATGATCAGTGATAATCGTCTGTCGCTGAGAGATTCAAGGTTCAGTTCTTGCAAGAGTTTGTTGTAGTCGTCACTTCTGTTACCAACGATTATGTTAACAGCTCGTTTCTGCAAAGATTCAAGGTCATCGCAAAGGTAGTGGGTGCTCTGGACAAAAGGTCCCCAGACAGCAACGGCGTATTCGAATAGAGGTCTCACATACGTAATATAGGCATTTTTTAGGCTTTGAGTGTCGCAGCCAAACCTGCGCATCAGGACTAGGGTCTGAAGTGATGCATTGCCAGCCTTAATAACCTTCTCGACGTGTTCGGTGAATGTGCAGTCCATCGATAATGTGACTCCTAGGATAGTGATCAGAGTGATCACTATCCTCGTGATCAAAGTGATCAAAGTGAGTGAGTCAAAGTGATCAGAACGCAGATGCCCCCCCCCCTTCGCCAACACACACAAACACGTCATGTTTTCGTGAGGTGTATTCAATAGATATTTTGATACAGTCTTTTTATTCAAAATAGTCTGAATATCAAATTACAAGGCTTTCGAGGTTGATACAAACCACCACAGCCTGCAGGCGAGGGTTGTAAGTTATGCCCCTGGGGCATGTAAGGTTTTTATGGAAGGGATGGTTGTATAAGCTTTAGAGGTGGCTCATTTGGTTGAAATTGGAAGTTCTAGTTCCCTTTTCAGAGTCAATAGTTATGAAAAGCAAGTAACACCCCCCCCCCCCCCCGACTACCCCTCTTTTAACTAAAAAATTTGATTGAAATTGTGCGAAGGCAATTTTGTTTAAAATAGCCAAAGAACATATAACAATACTTCCAGGGTTGGCACAATCCCCCAGAGCCCTGGGGCAAGGGCTTTAAGTTATGTCCTGGGGGCATATAAGGTTTCTATGGAATGGGTGGTCGTATTAAATTCAGATGGGTCTCATTTGATTTTAAGTTCGAAGTTATAGTGCCCTTTTAAGCTTCAAACTGATTTGAGAGAAACGTTCCCCCACTTCCATCATTTCCCATAGCAAACATCCAAACAAAGTTTTGAGACATCAATTTTTTTCAGCATTGTTTAAAGGTTCAGTAATTATGCGTAGCAATATTTGTAGTAGCAGTAGTAGCATTAGCAACAGTATGCACATAGCACCAATTCTTTCAACATCCCCTTCAACACACGATGCAATTTTTAAATTAATACCATCAACCGGTCCTGAAGCATTGCTGATGCGTCCTCTTGACAACCTATATGAGCATAGTGTGTTTCGATTTATTTCAATACAGTTACAATATTGCCCAATAATTTCGCCTTAAAACCCCTAGGTGTATTAGTTGTAGTAGCAGCACCAGTAAATATAGTAGTAGCAGTAGGAGTACAGTTAGTAGTAGTAGTCTTAGCTTTAGTAGCAGTAATAGTAGTAGCAGTAATAGTGATAGTAGAAGTAGTTGTAGGAGTAGAAGCATTGATGCAAATATTGTCTTTTGGTTAGTTCAACATCCCGCACAATAAGCGTTGTAATTTTTAATTTCACACACAAAACTGTTCCTAAGAAATTGCTGATATGCCCTTTGGACAACCCGCATACAAATGGCAGGTTGTCATCCGTACAACATAAATATTCTCTGAAAATTTCACCTTCATACCTTCATAGGTTGTGCATTTTGAGCTAGCCAGAAGACACTGTGTATTCATTTAATGCTGCTTCCACGGTACCAGGGTTGCCACCCTGGCCTGGAAGAATTTACTAAACCTGAGAGGAAAAATTTACTAAATTGTACCTGTTTTTACTAAATACTCCATTAAAGTTTTTGCGCACCATCATCAAGCATCGATTTTTACCATAGGAGGATAACCAATAGGATTTCCACAATCTTTTTTCCTTTTTTCTTCTTTTTTTTCTCTTTTCCTCTTTTTTTCGTTTCCATAGTATGATTGAAAATTCCGGGAACCTATAAGTTAAAAATCCTTTTTTTATTATTTGGATGTACTACTGGGTAGGCTTCATATTCCAGACGCGGTGTATCCAAGATGTCAAACGATAGTCTGGAATCTTAGATTCTGGAAATCCTGCTGGTGATTCTATTTCTTCGGCTTTAAAGCAAGATTCTAAGTCTGAAGATTTACTTCAGCCCTTTCGGAACATATTTTCAATTTTCCAGACCCTTTTATTTTGTTCGAGAATGTCTCTTTGATTTCTAGGGATCGGGGTTTAAAGCAAAATTTTTGTGAAACTCTTGAAATAAAGAAAATTTTGTTCAAGAATATTGCTTTGAATCGGGATACAGGTGAATTTGGGCTGAACTCTATCTATGATAATTTATTAAAATCTGAAAGAGTAAAGTTCAATTCACCCAATGTAGTTGACCTTTGTCCAAATGTTATATCATTGAACGCAAATGAACTGAATCCAAGAAGGTCAAAGAGGCTAATTTCCGCCTTTGCTTTGAAAAGAATTAGAGAATTAAACAATATGTAGTTTTATTTCATTTCGTATATAAACTTTTGTTTTACATTGCTTTAGTTTAGTTTTACTACTGATGACGGTCCCAGTATATGTGGCCGAAATATCTGGTATGCTTTATGAATTTCTATGCACTGTCTATTAAAAAGGATTTTATCCCAATTTTGAACTTTAATTTTATCGTTTAAGATTCAAACTATCATTTTCTTTTTCCCTGAAAAAGACTATCTCAATACAAAACGAACAGAAATGTTCGTTTTTTACTGAAAAAATTTGTACTTTACCGGAAAAATTCTTATAAATGTTTTCACCTTTATAACTTTAAAAAATCAAAAATTAATTAAGATTTTAAGGAATAAATATCAGCATATGTATATAAAAATGACAAAGCGCATTCATTTGAATTGTTTCAGTAAAGTACAAGTTATATTCTGGCTGTTAGAAAGTACAGGGGTTTTGTACCCTACTCATATGAATTTCTGCTCGTTATGAGTTTGACTCTGTTATTTGTTTTAATTTCTGTTCGTTTTGGGTTTCATTTATTTATTGATACTTATTTGTGGTAGTTGTTTACTTGATAGATTATTTGATTCTGTCTTTATTCATTTTTGGTTTAATGGAGTTTCTTTACTTTTTTTTTGAAAAACTTATATTGTGGAAAAAGTTATTTTTAATAATACAAAAATATGAACCTTCTAAAAAAAGACACGAGGCTCCTCTGCCTGATAGTCTTAGAAAAAAGGTCCTAAATATTTATCGATGTTTCATCATCAGTTTAAGATTTGAGTCATAAGCAATCGGTATTTTATCTGTAAATTTGTATAAGTACTGGCACGTTCAGTATATATATATATATATATATATATATATATATATATATATATATATATATATATATATATATATATATATATATATATATATATATATATATATATATATATACGTATATATATATATATATATATATATATATATATATATATATATATATATATATATATATATATATATATATATATATATATATATATATATATATATATATATATATATATATATATATATATATATATATATATATATATATATATATATATATATATATATATATATATATATATATATATATATATATGTATATATATGTATATATATATATATATATATGTATATATGTGTATATGTGTATATATGTATATATATATATATATATATATATATATATATATATATATATATATATATATATATATATATATATATATATATATATATATATATATATATATATATATATATATATATATATATATATATATAAGCGTAGAAAAATATATCTCTCTATTGGAAAGCGGGACTACAATACTAACTCCTTAGGATTTAATCCTCTTAGGGCCATGAGCAATTATCTGATTACTTGTATCCCGGGGTAACTTAATCATGTGCATTTTAAATAGTTCGTAGCAACGAACTGTAAGTAAGGAGCGACACGGCTTTTAGTAACCGAATCTCTAATAAACGGAAGTTTTATGTCAACAGATACATCAAAAGAATTGACTTATTATGCTGATTCCAAATATATAAGATTCAGTGGGTTTAGTGCTACCCATCGAAAAATAAGAGCCTGAAAATATTCGACTAATTTTTGAAAAAGATAAAAACTACCCCTAAAAGTTAGAAAATCTTAACGAAAATCACACCATAAGATTCAACGTATCAGATAACCCTACAGTAGCGGTTTCAGGCTTCCATCCACAAAAATGGGGAATTATGCATTTTGAGGATCACGGATGCGAGTTCTTTTATCTAATTTTTTTTTTCAGTTGTGATTGAATTGAACCAATGGTCTTAGAAGATTTGTGTAGGGCCCATTCAAACGGAAATTAAAATTTCTAGTGCCCTTTTAAGGACCAAAAAGATTGGAGGCAGCTGTCTCCCCTGCCACCTAATCCCCCTCCCCCAAAGTCGTCCGATCAAAATTTGAGATAGGAATATTTTTAGTATAGTTCAAAAGTCCAATAACTATGCTTTTGGTGTTCTTATGGCCCTTCATAGTCCTTTTGGAAAGGGATGTAAGTTACGCAATTGTGGTGATATAAAAGGAAAAGTATCGAACCAATCGTCCTAGAAGATCAGCAGAGGGCTTATTTGAACGAAAATTAAACGTTCTAGTGATCATTTTAATTCACCAAAAAGGTTGGAGGTCAATTAGCCCCCCTTTCCCCTAAGCCGTCCGATCAAATTATGAGATAGCCATTTTGTTCAGAATAGCTGTTTGGTTAAATAATTATGCCTTTGGGGATATCATGATCCCCCAAAGCCTTTGGCAGAAGGGATGTAAGTTTTGAAATTTGTCTATATTGTTCACTTACATTATTCGCAATTCCTACATATAGCTCATAGCCTTGTGATAGAAAGCTCGCCTGTAAATCGAGAGTTTACCATTTCAAAAGCCTGTTATTCCCTATTTTTTTCGATAAAATGAAGAGGTTTGACTTGGATTTTGACATATAAAACAATGGGGGTGTTGGCATTTCCGAAAAAACTTTCCAAGGAGGGGGATTTCCGGCATGATTTGAAACATCCCCAAGAAATTTCCCGAGGGAATTTTCAGTGAGGATGGAATTGTTCGGGGGGGGGGGGGGTAAATTACGGGTGGGTGGGTGGAGGGGGTATTTTACGTGAGAAGAGTTTGATTCAGAGGATTTTATGGGGGAGAGGGGAATTCCCATGGAGAGAATTTCATTGATTTCCAGGAATTATTGAAAAAAACGATCAGAAATTAAATATATTTTTTTAACTGAACGTAAAGAGAAATATTAAAACATAAAACCAACAGAAATTATTCCGTATATTAGGGAATTGCCCCTGCTCAATACCTCGCTCTTTACGCTTAAGTTTGATTTTTTGACCCGATTCCTTATGAACAACTCCTGAAACACAGGGGTCGTTTACATAGAATAGGAAGCCTTTTAAAAGTACTAAAGTGTAACTTCAGTGTGAAGAGCGAAATATTGAGGATGAGGCAACCTCCCTAATATACGAAATAATGATTAGGTTTATTATGTTAGGAAATAAAATCGAACAAAATTTATTCCGTAGATGAAAGGGGTTGTCCCCTCCTCAACGGTTCGCTCTTTACGCTAAGGTTTTTATTGTTTAAAAAAGTAGAGTTGTGACTAAGAGTCAAACTTCAGCGTAAAGAGCGAGGCGTTGAGGAGGGCACAGTTCCTTTCATATACTGAATAATGTCTGTTCGTTTTAAGGTTTAACGTCCCCCCTCTCACGCCCACCATTTCCCCGAGCACATTCAATCAAAGTTTAGAGATAGTCATTTTGTTCAACGTAGTTGAAAGATCTGGAAATTATGTATATAAGGATGACAAACCCCCCACAGCCCCCAGGGCCAAGGTTGTAAGTTAAGCCCTGGGAGCATATAAGGTTCTTATAGATAGAGTTGTCGTAAAAACTTCAAAAGGGGCTAATTCAATTGGAAATTGAGAGTGGTAGTGCCCTTGCTAATAGTCGAAAGTGATTAGAGGGTAACTAACCACCGTCTCACGCGCAACATTCCCACAAACACATCCAATCAAAATTTTCAGATAGCCCTTTTGTTCAACGTAGTAGAAAGTTCTGGAAATTAGGTCTTTGAGGATGACAATCCCCCCCCCTCCTAGCCCTAAGGCAAGGGTTGTAAAGTATGGGATGGGGGCATATAAGGATTTTATTGAAAGCGTTATCCTAGAAACTTCAAAAGGGCTCATTTGATTGGAAATTGAAAGGGCTAGTACCTTTTTTAATAGTTGAAAGTGATGGGAGAGCAACTAACGCCCCTCTCACGCCCACCATTTTCCCAAACACGTCCAATGAAAATTTTGAGATAGCTATTTTGTTTAACGTAGTTGAAAGTTCTGGAAATTATATCTTAGAGGATGACAACCACCCTCACAGCCCTTAGGGTAAGGTTTTTATTTATGCCCTGGGGGCATATAAGGTGTTTATAGAAAGCGTTTTCGTAGAAACTCAAAAAGGGCTCATTCGATTGGAAATCAAAAGGCCTAGTCCCCTTTTTAATAGTCGAAAGTGATCAGAAAGCTTGAAATTTTCATAGTAAAGATCGATCTGGGTATAATAAATGATTTTTTGTTGTTGTTGCTGTTGTTTAGACCAGGGTACTTCGTATCGAAGGAGTTGTCGTAGGAACTTCGATAATGGCTCATTCGATTGAAAATAGAAAGGGCTTGTGTCCTTTTAAATAGTCGAAAGGGATTGGAGGGCAACTAATCCACCTCCCACAACCACCATTTCCATTTTCTTTATGTTTAAAATCTAAATGTTGCCTTAAGATGAAATCAAAATGCACTGTGTTAATGCTAAATCCCAATAAGGCATCTCAGCAGTATCCCAAGAACGACTGACGGTTTTATGTTCAAACTTTCGGGGCTACTTCTGCTCTTAAAATTTAAACAAGTCAAAATAACGTAAGTGTATCTAAGCTATCAAAGAAAGTAAGCAGATTTTTTTGTGACTGGTATCAAGTTTTTCATTTCAGGTTAACTAGAGGAAGTATGAAACGAAATTAACCCTACTATTTGTGTCCAGATTTTTAAAAGGGTGTATGTGGTTAAAAATTGCTGAAAATTTTTTCTCCAGCATACAAATAGCAGGCCAAACTATAAAGTCTTAAAAAATGAAAAGATTTAAAGTATCATTTTCTTTTTCCCTGAAAAGACTATGCCAATATAAAACGAACAGAAATTAATCAAAAAAACTTTTTCCACAAAATAGGTATTTCAAAGAAAAGTAAAGAACTCCATTAAACAAAAAATGAGCAAAAACAAAATCAAATAATCTACCAAGCGTGAAACTACCGCAAATCAGCATCGATATATAAGTGAAACCCAAAACGAACAGAAATTACAATAAATAACCGTGTAAAACTCACAACGAGCAGAAATTAACATAAGTTGGGATCAAAACCCCTATGCCTTCCCATGTCCGGAACATAATTTGCACTTTACTGAAAAAAATACAAATGAATGTTCATTGTCAGTTTAATATACATATACTGATATTTAGTAATCAAAATGTTAATATTATTTGATTTATTAAAGTTATAAAAGTAAGAACATTTATATTTTTGTCAGTAAAGTGCAAATTATGTTCTGGCCTTGGGAAGGTATAGGGGTCTTGAGCCCAATTTATGTTAATTTCTACTCGTTTTGAGTTTGACTCTGTTATTTAATGTAAATTCCGTTCGTTTTGGGTTTCATTAATTTATCGATGCTGATTTGCGGTAGTTTCACGCTTGGTAGATTATTATATTTTATTTTTGCTCATTTTTTGTTTAATGGAGTTCCTTAATTGTCTTTGGAAAATTTATTTTGTGGCAAAAAGTTTTTCTTAATTAATCCTTGTCAATAACATAACCTAATAATAGTATTTAATACTTGGAATAATGGTCATTGAAAAAAAAAATACTTGGAAAAAACACTTAAATAAAGCATAGCATTTAGTTTATACTAGGATTTTTTTTTTTTAAAGTTAACAAAATTTCCAGACACCTCGCTATTCTTCAGTAATTTTTTATTGGCTATATACCTAGAAAGAATTGTTTTCTGACTTCAAACTGTCCAAATACTGTACTCCCCGGAAAATGCCCCCCCCTCCTCCCCGTGGAAAAGAAGGCTTTCTCAATTTGAGAATTTTATTTGAGTTTTATTTTTTTAATTTAGGTAGGGGGAAGGAGTTTTGTTCCTTGTGTGTTATGGGTTCAAATATTACGCTAAAGTTCAAGTTTTGTTCGAATCACAAATCCCTGAATCACAAAGCCTGTTTAATTAGACTAGATAGCTCTTTTGAAAGTACTAAAAAAAAAAATTAGCCTAAAGAGCGAGGTATTGACTAGGGGACGAGCCCCCTCATACACGTAATAATTTCTGTTCGTTTTAAGTTTTAATGTTACTCCTTACTTTCAGTTGAAAAAACTTGTTTTTTTATTTAATTTCTGCTTGTTTTTTAAATAATGCTGGGAAATCCGGGACACCCTTCATAGAAATGTCCCTTCCCCCAAGGAAAGATCATCCAATGTTACCCCCTCCTCCAAACCCCCCCCCCCCGGGGTAAAGTAGTGTTGAACTACTTTACCCCTCCTTATATGCAAATTAAGTTAAAAAAAAGTTTTTTTTTAACTGAAAGTAAGGAGCGACATTAAAACTTGAAACGAACAGAAAGTCCGTATATGAAAGGAGTTGTCCTCTCCTCAAAGCCTAGCTCTTTACACTAAAGTTTTTTATTGTTTAAAAAAATAAAGTTGTAAGATGGAATCAAACTTTAGCGCAAACAGTGAGGCATTGAGGAGGGGACAACCCCTTCCATATATGGCATAATTTCTGTTCGTTTTAAGTTTTAATGTCGCTCCTTACTTCCAGTTAGAAAAACTTGTTTTTTTATAGTTAATTTCTAAGCGTTTCTAAATTAATGCAGGTTTTGATTTTGGCTCACAGTACATGAATAGTTAAAACGAAATTTGCATATTAATTTTACTTTTTTTGGCTAAATGGCTTTCTCAAAATTTTGTTCTGACGTAACTTACGAATTAACTTACGTAACGAATTTCTATATTCGTATGTTGTTATTCCGTATATGAGGGAGCTCACCCATTAGTCAATACCTCACTCTTTACGCTGTAGTTCGAATTTTTTTCGAATCACAAACCTCTGAATCACAAATGCCGGTCAATTAGAATAGATAGCTCTCTTAAAAGTACTAAAAAAAATAGCTTCACGAGAAATTTTTTGACTAGGGGGCGACCCCCCTCATATACGTAATCATTCTGTTCGTTTTATGTTTTAATGTTGCTCCTTACTTTCAGTTGAAAAAAACTAGTTTGCTTTAAATTAATTCTTGCTGGGAAATCCGGCACCCCTTCATAGGAATGTCCCTTCCCCCAAGGAAACATTCTTCATGAAAAGATTCTCCCCCGTAACTCCTACTCCGACCCTCGCCCCCCCCCCACCATAAGAAAATTTCTCCTGAACTTGGCTGTATACTTCCCAATAACCAAAACTACATGTAAACAATGGGCAAAGCTTATAACTTGCAGCCCTTCCCCCAGGAACTTTGGAGGATTAAGTCATCCTCAAAGACATATTAACTAGATTTTCGACTATGCTGAACAAAATGGCTATCTCAAAATCTTGAGTGGGTGACTTCGGGAAAAAAATGAGAGTGGTAGGGGCCAAGTTGCCCTCCAATTTTTTGGTCACTTAAAAAGGGCACTAGAACTTTTAATTTTTGTTCGAATGAGCCCTCTGCCGATATTCTAGGATTACTGGATCGATACGATCACCCCTAAAAAAAAAAAAAAAAAAAACACGCCTCCGTGATCTTCTGGCAAAAAATACAAAATTCCACATTTTTAAGTAAGTTTGGATGGGTAAGATTAAAGTTCATGAAACTTATCGCTTCTAAAGCGAGTTCTTTAGCTCTAGAAAGACGTTCCATGTTGAAGATATGCGATTCCGGATCTCCTCTGATGATTCCATGTTTGCATTTATCATTGAGCCAAGGTATTTAAACGGAATAACTGGTAACTAAATAACATATGAGAAATAACTGGTAGCTACTTCCGGATGTTCTGCTTTTACAGAAGGTACTAACTTCTAGGGTGTAATTGACCAAATTGAGGGCTCGGGGAATCACCTATAATGATTTTTATATTTAAGAAGTATGCCTTCGGCTGAGATTATTCGACAGGTGGTGTTTTTATTTATTTAGAGCTACCGTTTGCGTAATAATTTAGATTTGTTAGTTGTTGGGCCCTATGGATAGCTCATCGGATAAATGTGTTATCGGATAAAAGTCTTCTGTTTTCTGTTACTTAAAGTTTCAATTTATGTTAAACTTTTGTTGAATAATAAACGGATGTCAACCGTACGACTGAAGGTTTCTATAATAAGGGCTATACAGTCAAAGACACATCTCATATATTTTCATAAAATTAACTGAATTTCCCCAAATGTGCTAGAGCTTTTGGGTAAACTTGGAACCCACGTTCAGAGCCATGTATGAAGAAAAAATCTCAATGGCTCAGAAACATTGCGTTCCAAACATAGAAACCAACTAGTTTTCTCAGAATTCTCTACTTTGCTATTCTCTTTAATCACCCATGAGCTGGGTTCCATCTATCACACGGCAAGTAATAGTGATTGCACTGTATAATTACATTGTCGGAGACTTCTTTAATGGCAAACTGCCCCTTTTTTCGGATGGCTGTTTCTGTAAAATTGATGCGAGACAATTTTCGTATTTCGTGCTGATTCAGTATAAATTAAATAAAACAGCAAGTTTTTTCAACTGAAAGTAAGGAGCAACATTAAAAATTAGAAAACAGAAACTATTACGCATATGAGGGGGGTTGCCCCTTCCTCAACACCGTACTCTTCACGCTAAAGTTTTTCGACACTTTTAAAAAAGTTACGTATTGTTCTAATTAAACGACCCTTGTGTTTCAGGAGTCGTTATTAAATAAGTGTGACAAATTTAACTTTAGCGTAAAGGGCAAGGTGTTGAGGAAGGGGCAATCCCCCTCATATGCGTAATAATTTCTGTTCATTTTATTTTAATGTTGCTCCTAAACTCAGTTGAAAAAACTTGTCTTTTTATTTAATTTTTGATAGTTTTTTAAATAACACCAGGAAACCTGGCTCCACTTCCACCGAAAAGTCCCCCTCCCTACTGAAATATCTCCTGGACAATTCAATCCTGGTGAAAATTTACCCCGGACAATTACCCATAACACCTCCATGCGTAAAACTGAGTCGGTAAAGAGAAAGCAAGACATATAAAGAAATTTCGTATTTGAATTCTGTCAAATCGCCCAGTATTTAATCTCCCCTGAAAAAATCACCTCCTGGAAGCTACCCTCTCACTGGAAAATTCTTTTCGTGCAAAATACCCTCAGCAGAAAATTCGCCCTCTCCTCCCCACCTAAAAAATGTATGCATGTTTCCCAATAACAAATACTGTGGGTAAACAATGGCAATTTTAGAGCTTAAAGAGCTTTCCTTAGGGGCTGTTGGGGGTCATGTTGTCTCCAAAGCCATAGTTATTAGGCCCTTCAACTATGTTCAACCATTCAACTATGTAGAACAAAATGGCTATCTCAGAATTGTCATCGGACGATTTTGGGAAAAAGTTTGCGTGAGAGGGGGTCTAGTTGCCCTCCAACTTTTTTGGTTACTTAAAAAGGGCACTAGAGCTTTCAATTTCTCTTAGAATGAGCCCTCTCCCGATGCTCTAGGCCTGCTGGGTCAATACGATCACCCCTGGGGGAAAAAAGCAACAAAAAACAACAACAAATAAACATGCATCTGGGATCTTTCTTTTGGCAAAAAATACTAAATTCCACATTTTTGAAGATAAGAGCTTGAAACCTCTACGGTAGGGTTCTCTGATATGCTAAAACTGATGGTGCAATTTTAATCGATTCTATGGCTTTTAAGAGGTGTTTCCCCCTTTTTTTTCAAAAAGCGGGCAAATTTTCTCAGGATTGGTAAGATTAAACTAAATGAAGCTTATATATTTAAAATCAGCATAAAAATCTAATTCTTTTTATATATCTATTTGTATCAAAATTCCGTCTTTTAGAGTTTCGGTTACTATCGAGCTGGGTCGTTCCTTACTTACAGTTCGTTACGACGAACTGTCTGAAAAGTAGAAGGTGAAAGATAATAAAATTTAACCCGTGACTAATTAATTCAGAGTAGTATTAGCTACTTACGGAATATAAAAAAATTAATAAGGTATTTCTAGAAGGGCTGAAGGGTCGGAATCATAGCCGGTATTAATTTACTCCTGGATTAATTGGATTAAGCTTTTTTGACTTTTCAAGGGTTAGAGTCAGCGTCTATATTCTAAAATTGTTTTGCTCAAAAAGCATCGATCTGAAACGTGTGTGCTTCAAAAAGCTTCATAGTAAATGCTAATCGTTTTCAAGTGGGGTTGCCAACGTTTGTTTAAGTGAGCCATTTTGTTCATTTTGTTCATTTGCATACACAATCGAAGTTTTACTCCTTAAAAATTTTTTTTCAATCATTTATATTAATAGCTTTTGTATTTTTGTTTGCTATAATGCTTTACTTAATTTGTGTTCGTTTTGGATTTCATTTGTTCTTTAATTAATAAAAGATCTTAGTTCGTTTTAAGCTTTATTTCCATAGTTCAATTTAAATTTTTACCGGTTTTAAGATTTTTTTATATTGGTACCTGTTGTACGTTTTTTTGATATGGTTGTTTATTTAATTTCTGTTTATTTTGGGTTTTATTTATTCCTCAATAGTAATTTCTGGCCGTTTTGAGTTTGAATTAGTATAGATTTTTATTTCTGATGATCCCTAAGTTTAATACGGCACATACTTTTCTTTGAACAACTTCTTTTTCAGAGAGTTTTTTTATTAATTAATTAAACAAAAAACTAGTTTTTTTTTTAGCTGAAAGTAATGAGCAACAATAAAACTTAAAATAAACACAAATTGTTCTGCCCCCTCCTTAATCCCTCACTCTTCTTATTTTAACTAAGCGGCTCTTGTGTTTCAGAAGTCTTTCTTAAGGATTGGGGAAAAAAGTTAAATTTTACCGTAAAGAGTGAGATGCAGGCGAATAAGCATCTCACCCTCACAAACAGAATAATCTCTGTTTTCCTTATATTTTTTTGTTGTTTCTTACTTTCAGTTGAAAAAACTAGTTATTTTTTTGTTTAATTTCTTATCATTTTTCAAATAATGCCTGAAAATCCGCCTCCCATCTACATGGAGAACTCCTCCCCCAAGAGAAATTATTCCATATAAAGTTCCAGCCTCGAAAAATCCTTTTCGGGAAACTCCCCCAGGACAATTCCAACCTTACTGAAAGTCCAACAGGAAATTTCCTGCGAATAATTCTGCGTAGAAAATTGTGCTTAGCCTACTTTCATTTGAAAAAGAAAACTGCTTTTTTATTTAATATGTAATAATTTTTAAAATGATACCAGAGATCCCCCCCCCACCGTGGAAAATCTTCCCCGGAGCCCCCCACCCCCCTAGTGAAAAGTTTCTCCATTTTGCCCAAAATTTACCCATGGATATTTTCTTTTTACAGAAAGTCCCCCCACATGGAAAAATCCCCCAAAGAATTCCAACCCTGTTCAGAATTTTCCCCGAAGAATTTCCCTCGAATATCTCCACATGTAAAACCGATTCAGCAAAGAGAAATTAAAACAAATAAAAAGGGTTTAGTATAGCAATTCTGGATACCCCCCGCCCGTTTAAAACCTCCCTAGAAAATTCATACCCGAAAAGAGAGAGAGTGAGAGAGAGATACAGAGATAGAGAGATATAGAGAGATTGAGAGAGAGAGACATTGTGAGAGATTTATTGAGAGTGTGAGACAGAGAGAGAGAGGGAGAGAGAGAGTGTGAGAGTGAGAGTGAGAGAGAGGGTATATGAGAGAGAGAGAGAGGGAGAGAGAGAGAGAGAGAGAGAGAGAGAGAGAGAGAGAGAGAGAGAGAGAGAGAGAGAAAGAGAGAGAGAGAGAGAGAGAGAGAGAGAGAGAGAGAGAGAGAGAGAGAGAGAGAGAGAGAGAGAGAGAGAGAGAGAGAGAGAGAGAGAGAGAGAGAGAGAGAGAGAGAGAGAGAGAGAGAGAGAGAGAGAGAGAGAGAGAGAGAGAGAGAGAGAGAGAGAGAGAGAGAGAGAGAGAGTGAGAGAAAAACGCACATACATATATATATATATATATATATATATATATATATATATATATATATATATATATATATATATATATATATATATATATATATATATATATATATATATATATATATATATATATTTGTTTATATCTGTTTGCCATCTGTTTGCCTGTTTCTGTGTCTGCCTGTGTGTTTGTGCGTGTGTGTTTTTTTCTCCCTCTCTCTCTCTCTCTCTGAGTCGCTCTCTCTCTCTCTCTCTCTCCTTCTCTCCTTCTCTCTCTGTCTCTCTCTGTCTCCCTCTCTCTCACTCTCTCTCTCTCTCTCTCTCTCCCTCTCTCTGCCTGTGTGTCTGACCTTCTGTTTGCATGTGTACCTACTTCCAAAACAACCTCGGTCACTAACATTAGAATATTTGAATTTTGATTTAATGGTTAACTCAGACGTTACACATTCTACATATTCTAAATGGATCATTTGATTTCGTCATGACTTATCGAAATTAATAAAAAAAAAATTAAGTTTTTCCGAAGGAAGTAAAGAGCGAAGTTGAAACTTAAAACGAACAAAAATTATTACTTCCCAGCCTATCTAACATATATCAATAAAACTAGTGCAAATAAATCAACTGGTGATATTTCCCTATGTTTGTAACATTACAGAAAACTAGCGCTTTACAGAAAACACAAAAGCCAAGTATAATAAACAAGAATATGGATATAGGAGTCAAAAGTAAATACGTAGCCTCACAATAGCAAACTAATATATAACGCTTTTCATAGTCCTACAGGAGTTGTGATAACAGTAAATTTTAGTTTACAATTAAAATCATCTTAAAAACTTAGGCAAAAAAATAATAAGTTTAAAGACATTACACAGCATATAAATTAATGGATTAATTTATCAGGTAACATCCTGGTCTCACCTAGTATTACTCGAAATGAAGAACATATCAACCGTAATGTAAACTCTGGAAATCCAGTTAGTTGCCTATATAAAATGGAGAATTTTAAGTTGTGATACAAATTCTAAAGCGAGTCTGTAGTGACACTTCGAACTTGTCTGCAAAATAATCAGGAAATGTTCTTTTCAGATCCAAAACGACGGTCAATCACAGAACTGAGCTCATTGTGCAGAAGTGATAACAAATTAAACAAAAAATAATAAAATAAAGTGACAATCTAAAAATGCTTTACTTTTATACTGTTAAAAGTGTCCTTAAAAGATGTACTTTTATCGTACCAAAACTTCTATACTGTTTTGTGTTTTCAGTAAAGCGCCAGTTTTCTGTAATGTTACAGATATAGGGAAATATAACCAGTTGATTTATTTGCGTTAGTTTTATTGATATATAATAGATAGGCTGTGAAGTAGTAATTTTTGTTCGTTTTAAGTTTCAACTTCGCTCTTTACTTCCCTCGGAAAACTTTGTTTTTTTAAAAATTAATCTGTGCTCGTTTTTGATTAAAATTTAATTTAGAAACAACACTGCTATGACCTTTTCTTTTTATACGGAATAATTTCTGTTTGCTTTTGAGTTTTAATGTTGGTCCTTAGGTCCAGTTGAAATCTTATTTTTTTTATATAATTTCTAATCACCTCCAATCTAAGGGAGATAAGACACCTCAACCCTTACTAAGGAGGTGAACAAAGAAGCCTTACAACAATTGAAGGAAAAATAAGTCTAGAGTGGAAAAAAATAATCAAAACATATTGTCGTTTCTTTTTGTAAACAAAGTTTTAAAAAAGAGGAAATAAATCTTTAAATCTTTTTTTTTTAATTAAATTTAGTCACACTTAAGGAAGTAGCTCCATGTGAGTACCTTCGACACAAAAGAATAATTGAGCGGACACGTTTGTATATCGACATATACTTGCGGAAAATTTTGCTAGCTCAACAGAAATGTGCCTTAGGCCTAAGAATTTATTTGACCTGTTCCTAAATAAAAAGCCACTCATTACTCAGATATGAATGGAAATTTCAAAAAAAGATAATTTCTTGTGTACGTACGATAAATGTTTGTTTGTAGACAAGCGAAGTTTGTTTTCATTTCAAAAATTTTGGGAAGAATTACCTGAATTCTACAGAGCTGTTTTCGTTTGTCTTTCTTCCTCTTTGGATACACACTCTTACGTATGGAGAGGATATTACAGTGGAGTTGTCAAGTAAATAATTTGAATAAGTAAGTATAACAATAAGTAATCTTTTTTTTAATATACAACTCTGAGTGGTTCAAGAACCACATGCCTACACTTCTCCAACTAGTTAGCGGCAAGGGCTTGGGGTCAGGGGCGTAATTCGCTATGGGGCAGAGGGAGCAACTTCCCCTCCCAGACCTCAGTTTCAATCCAGACCACAGTTCCCCCCCCCAACCCCAGCTGAAATTTAGTTTCTCAAAAATGTTGCCAAAACTAAGATAAGCCTGCATAATTCAATCATCCACTGAAATAGGTCAGGTTTTTTGTACATCATTACCTTTCTTATTACTATACGGCTAGTTTTTCTGTTTTCTGTGTCATTTTCACTTGACTTTGGAAAATTGGCTTAAACTTTTACCCCCCCCCCTCCACAGGATTTTGACAAAATTACGCCATTCGTTGGGATGTGGATTTAGAGATCTACTCAGAATGTCGTTGCAAACCATGGACTGGATGACTTCTATTCCCTTTAAAACATAAGAATACCAACCACAACGGATGATGACTAATTAAAAATTTAGGTAATTTTCCTGTAATTATTACTACTGTGTTATGTCAAAACTGAATGATGAAGAAGCAGTTTTTTATGTCAGATCCAAGACACGCACTATTTTCAACATGACAACTTGTACTTCCCCTGCGATAGTTATTTAAACTTTTTCGAAGCGTAATAACATCAACCAACCTTAAGTACAACTTAGAAACAAATGATTGCAGGCAACTCGCTTGTTCAGTAATTGTTGCTTTTAATTCTGTTACATAACGAGCTTCTAATCACAACCTACCACATCACCTTTTGATGTTTTTTTCTTTTTGTTGTCATATGGATCTACAGGTCAGCATTAAGTAGCACGATGGAACTGAGTTTTTGCTGCAATCTTTTGTTAAATTGAGCAGCTCTTAATACAAATAGGAAATCATAGTTTGAATAAAGGGGCATTTTTTCTTTCTCATTTAGGTCAACATACCTCTTAATATTACCCGAAGTTTCTTAATACCTCTAGCCTTTTCGGACAGACTCAGGATCAAAAATTTCCCCTTTTCAACAATAGATCCTATATTTATTGTAAACTTTCAGGGCTTGTTGAGAAGAACGTTGAACCACCCAAAATGCACTCTTTGCATACTGCTACTACTACTACTGCTGTCACCTCTCTAGGGTATTAAACTGAAACTCTCGGAGCATGTTAAGTGGGACGTTTAACTAACCAAAAGGCACTATGTGCATACTACTGCTACTACGACTGGTAATACTACTAATACTACTGCTACTACAGCTACTACTACTACTACTACTACTCGCACAAAAACTACTACTACTACGACGACTTCTACTAATACTACTGCAGCTAAAGATATTACGGTTAAACTTTAAGCGAATGCTGAGGAGGATGTATAACTAAGTGCACACGCTAGGTGGGTAAAGGTTAATAAAAGGGAGTTACAGCAATACCCCAGAAACAGCTTTGAGTATTACTTGTAAACTATTAGTGCATGCTGAAGAGGATGTTGAACCAACCAAAAGGTACTGTATGTATGCTGCTACTACTTCTACTGCAACTGCTAATGCTACTACAAAGGCTAGGGATATTAAAATTGAAACATACCATGTGTTTGCTGGCTGTCAAAAGGGCGTGTCAGCAGTATTTAAAGAATGGCTTAGAATATTCGGCTGAAACTTTTAGGTTAAAAACACGTTATGTGTCTGCAGGTTGTCAAAAGGACACATAAGTAATATGTTAGAAACGGCTTAAAGTATTATATAAAAATTATTAGGGCATGAGGAGGGGACGTTAAACTAAGCCAAGAAGGCACAATGTGAAAATTGTTACTGCTTACTGCTACTACTACTACTACTGCTATCATAGCTACTATTCCTTATGATCCTATTATCGCTTTTGCTACTATGACTACTACTATTGCTACTACCAAGGGTATTAGTTAAACTTTCAGAGAACAGTGAGGGCGGTGATGAATTGATTCAAAACACGCTATGCAAATGTGGGCTATCAAAGGGGTGAATCAACAATATACTAGCAACACCTCAGGGTATTAAGCTGAAACTCCCAGAGCTACCACCATTACTACTACTTTTGATGCTACTTCTACTACTATTATTACAACTATTACAACTAGTATTTAACTAACTCAAAATAGCTTAAGTGCATTCAGGTCGTCAAAATAAACCAGGTTGTAAAGCTATCAAGGCGGGATATTTTAGGACTAAAATAGGGTATAAAGTAGAAACTTTCACGGAAAGTTTATTTTTCTTTAAACTAAATCCAAAGACACTATAAGCATGGTTGTCGTCCATAAGGCGTCTCAGCAACATCGCAAGAACGACTGAAGTTATGAAGTTGAAGCTTCAAGGGGTACTACGATTACTACTTCTGCTTTTCTAATATTCATCTATTACCAGCTACTGCAGTACAGTGGCTAAAGGACTTTTCTCCAAAGAAGGAAGACAAAAAAAACTTCAATCCCCCCACCCTAGAAATGTTGTCTTATCGAAATAAAAAGTACACCATCGTAATCGTCTTGGCCAAAAGTCCCATGATATTTTTAGTTCCCTTTTTAACCTGCAAAAAAAAAAACAAAAAAAAAACACTACAGCAAAATGGCATTTCTTCTTTTTAGTGAAGTAAAAGAACACTTTTAGGCCCAAAGAACGCCAAATTTTAATAAGAAATGGATTAAAATTCTGATTAAAGATGTAGATTTTAATTAGAAAATTTGAAATTTCAAAGTAAAGATTTTTAGTTGTATTATTTTTCAAGTATATAAAAAATGTTGGTATTTTTGTATTTTAAAGGTTGTTGGTATCAATAAGAGAAGAAAGGGCAGGATAAAAAAAGTGATTTAAGACAGTCAAGACAGTCTTCTGAGACAGTCAATTGATTTAAGATCAGCGAAAAATAGTATATTTAATTCGTCCCACGACATAAATCCTGTCCGTAAAACAAACTGATGGTATGAAGTTTAGCCAATAAAGATAACGGAGTGCAAGGCATAGTTAAAAACTATCTATTAAAGTATTGTCTCTTACATTAAAACTTGAAACGGACAAAAACTATTCCGATTATAAAGCGGACTACCCACTCCTAAGCCCTCTTTATGCTAAAGTTCAACTTTCTTTTAATATTGCTTTAAGAACAGCTGCTCAAGCACAAGGGCAATTTAAATAAGATGAAAAGTATTTCTCACATTATTTTAAGAATGAAAGAGTTTATTGCTGCTCACTTGCTTTGGGCAGTATAAACTTTACTTTGATTATTTTACAAGGTAATCAGTAAATAAAACATTTACAATTATCCAATAAGCTATATCTGTTGGAGTCATAAACACTTTCATCATAGCACTAGATTATATAATTGGCTTACCGATAGCTATGTGAATAAAATGATTGGCTTACAAAAACACGGTGCAAAAAAAGACCGTGGCTCAAAAGATACTTTTTAACACAAAGCATGAGCAAGCTTTTATTTTTCTCCCTGGAGCACGACGTCCCAGCCAGTTGTCGTCACGTTCATTACAATCGGTCAATTTTTTTTCTTTATCTACTTCATTTTAGTGGATTTTGTCTGTTTCTTCTTTTTTTATTCTTTTGTGCTATTCTTTTTTTAGATTCATGGCACTTTTGTGCTCTATTTTGTTGATTAGATAGTGAAATACTTTGTACGGTGTTACTTACTGAATAAAATCTTTCATTCACTCTTTCACGATTTCTGTGTCTCTATTTGGAGTGAATAAAGTGAAATTGATTTAATGTGTTTATAAATAATTCAAATGGCAATGGCAATGCACAACTATTTTTCAGGAAAGAAAACTGGGTTACCGCCTGGTCAAGAATCCAAACTGAGCAACAATGGTGTTTTTCAGCAGGGGTTCTTTATTAAAAATTAACTATCAACTGTGATCACACATTAGGTGCCATTGAACCTTAGTGTCAAGGTCATAGCTAAAGCTATACATCATATAGGGGCTATCTTAATGATCTACAGACAAAAAATTTTCTAAGAGCAGTCAAACGCAATGCTTTTAAACGTATCAATAATTAATGGAGCTCAACTTCTCAAATAAATAAGAATCAATTTTTTTTTTTTTTTTTTTTTATAGGAGCTATATGAACGGCCTAAATCGTTCAGTCTCAGCGAAATTCAGAGTTTGCTTCATGAAAAAGTACTGCACTAAAAGCTTTGTAAGAAAGAACCAATCAGGATCACTATGTTTTTACAGGCTCAGAAGCTGATATAGTAAAAACAGGTAAACTCAACAACCGGTAAAATTTGGGACTATATAACTTCCTTTTCTGGCATGCGCTATAGGAATAATGTGATTGCATTCAGAAATATTAGTAATAATTCAGGTTACAAACAAAAAAAAAATGAAATTAATACAATCTTTTTAAGAACAAAAGTTTGTCTTTGAAGCTCTCATAAATTATACGAAAATAACAAAAATATCCAAAGACTGTTGCAGGTGAAAATACTATGGTATCCCACTTTGTCTAGGTCATTTAAGCTCTAAGTACTGATTTAATTCTTGATTTGAAAATATAACATATAGAAAGTTCTTATTTTTCGTAACTTAAGGAGTGCCAACCTACTAAAGGCCATAAGAGTTGTTGCAGAAACAAGCCGTACCCCGGTAAAACTCGCCAATACATTCTGGGCTTTATTAGTTTTTTTTTCAATCAAGAGACTCATACAAGATGATATTACTTTTATCACAGTTTCATCGACAAATAGCATTAGTAATGCTTCACCGTAACAAAAAAAATATGGTAAAACATAAATCAAACATAACAGGGGTCTTGGCGTTGAGCCTTGTGGAACACCACACTAGACACAACACTTCTTGGACAGAAATTGTTAAAATCCACTCTAAGTGTTCATAGTTGAATAAGAATCAAATTGTTTCCAACACAAATTTTTTTACCCCTGAACAAATTACCGTGTTTAATACAATACTAAAAATGGTAGCATCAAAAGCTTTACTAACATCTGTGAAAGTGAAAGCACTAATCCACCATGTTAAAATGCAAAGCTATAAAAGACTGTTAGATGGTTGACCGTATGAATAGTACAAAAATCTTTCTTGGACAAAAACTGCGTTCTTACGAGAAATCAAGACATGTCTAGGTGATTTTACAATCTTATTTGCATAACTTTTATGCATAAATTTTTATGTAATTTCGAAGGAAAATCAAATTCGACCACCAGCTTGAGGGATATGTTTTCGAACCTACTTTATGGAAAGGGATGACCTTGGCTTCTTTCAATTGTGAAGGAAACTAGTCCTTTTTCATTGATTAAATAAATAAAACAAGTATTTCAACTAAAGGTAAGGAGCAACACTAAAACCTAAAACGAACAGAAATTATTCCGTATAAGAGGGGAACGGCCCCCTCCAAAGCCCTTACTCTTTACGCTAGAGCCTTAAAGTTCTTTAAAAATAAATCTCATTCAAAATCAACCGCCCCTGTTTTTGAGCAGCCTTTCTTAAAAACTTGTGACAAAAAGTCAAACGTTAGCGTAATGAGTGAGGGCTGAGGTTGGGCATCCCCCTCATATGCGAATTAATTTCTGTCCGTTTTTTGTTTTAATGCTGCTCCTGACTTTCAATTGAAAACACTTCTTATTTAATAAATTTCTGACAGTTTTTCGAATCATGCCACGACATCCACATCCTTTCTGCTCCCCCCCCCATGTGAAACTTCCACCTAGAAATGTTCTTTTCTGCAGATAATTCTTCTTGTGGAAACTCCGCCCCCCCCAGGAAAAAATCTGTGTATTTTCCAATAACAAATGCTGTTTGTGGTCAAGGGGCAAATTGAGTAACTAACAGACCTTTCCCCAGGGACTATGGGGGATCTTCCTATCCAAAATGCATAGTTATTAGACTTTTCAACTATGTTAAACAAATTGACAACCACAAAATTTTGATCAGACGTCTTTGAAAAAAGGGCATGGGAGGAAGACTAGTTACCCTTTATTTTTTTTGGTCACTTAAAAAGGCACTAGAAGTTTTGATTTCCCATCAAATGAACCCTATCCCTATCTTCTAGAATCACTGCTTTGATATGATCATCCCAGAAAAAAAAACATTTAACACCCATCCATGATCAATCTTCTGGCAAAAAAAGAAAAAAAAAGAAAAAAAAAAAATCAAAATTCCACATTTTTGTATCTAGGACCTTGAAACCTCTAAAATGGTATTCTCTGATATATTAAATCAGGATGTGTAATTTTCATTAAGATCGTTTGACTTTTTGGGGGTATGTCCCCATATTTTGAAAATTGGACAAATTTCCTCAGGCTCGTAGCTTTTGGTGGGTGAGGGTAAAGTCAAAGCTAGCGAGCTTTATGTGTTGAAAATCAGCATAAACAGCCAATTATTTTGACACATCTATTGTTCATTTCATTTTTATTAGTATTATAAAAAAAACATACAATAATGAAGAGCAAAAACTGACAGAGTAAAAGAAAAAGAAAAACAAATACATCAGATATTGTTACATCAGTAACTGTATCCATCAGTTATCAAAATCTTCTTTTTTAGAGGGTCGGTTATTATTGAGCCGAGTCGCTCTTTACTTGCAGTTAGTTACCCCGAACTGTTTTATCTGTTAAAAGATACTTCTCCCGAAAAAGAAGTTTTATTCAAGGAAAAGTTAACAGTTATATGTAGCCGCGGGTAGAAGTGTAGTCATGTAGTAATCCAAACATAAACGAACGTAAACTTTTGCAGCAGAAGTAAGGCTAACCTAAAGTCATTTAGGTTAACCAAGAGCTTCATTTGCACTTTACTGAAAACAAAACATACTTTAAACTTCATCTTTTTTGTAACTTAAATAAATCAAAATTGCTTGGTGTTGCAGAAGTAAATATTTTTGAATATTGTACAGTCACTCTAATTTAATTAATTGTCTTCATTAATCTACGTTATTGTGGAATTTCTTTCTTTTTATGTTATTGTTGTTGATGTTTTAACAAAAACGAAATTCTTCTTAATTAATATCGTTTTCAATGAAAAGCAAATGCTATTCAAGCCGTTTCGAGGCTATGAGAGGGAGGGAAGTGGATGAGAGGAAGGGAAGTGGACGTGTAGCAAAATTCTCATTTGTAAACCTCGATTAGTCTTAACATATCATCTTTTTTGAGAGGTTTTTGATGTTATGACAAATAAAAACACGCTACTTGGAATAAAGATCGCTTTCACCGAAAATAAATTAAATTATCAAATAGACGTTATGTGCAGCTGATTTTTAAAATCATTTACAATTTCTTGGGAAGAGCTTAGGGATGAAGTTAAAACTTCTGAAGAAGTGCTGAGGGGATTGGATGGTCGAAGGAACTTGTGGTTTCGACTTGGGGGATAGAGGAAATCATAATATACTATCCGTTTTCAAATCTTCGAAGTAGCCTTCTGCAATATCTTGGGAACAGCTTGAGGGATTCCCTTGCCCCATTTTCCCGTTGCATTTCTGCAAAAGTACCCGAAACTTTCAGCTCCATCCCCAAAGCCATTTTAAAGATACTGTAGACATACTGTTTTGATGATATGGGTACAGTAAAGTTCAATATCTTTTTGGTTGTAAAAAAAAGTGAACTGAACTGAACTGAACTGCTTAATAGAGAAGCTCGACCAAACTGTTGCAACAACCCATGTATCTGCATGTGATCGTCGAGGAACACAACAATTAATAGGTGATACAACCAATATGTTCAATAGGGCTATTGAACAAATTTAGGCTATTGGGAATATATAAAAATCAATTAATAAAAGTGATATTGTTTGAACTAAAAGTAAATGAAGATTCTATTGATATATGATCAGTCAAATAAAGTGATAAATATAACAGAATAGCTTCGCTTAATTAGCCTTTTTTTAAAAGATGCTTTTGTAAGTAAGTCACGCAGATAATAATTTGAAGTATTTAGTCTTAAATAATTTTAATAATATTCATATTAGTGCATGGCTTAAATTTATGGCAGTTTCCGTCTTTTGCTATAGAAATCAGGAGAGTTACAGTGTTTAGAGCTCCATGATGATATATTTTTTGTCGCTTATTTTCTGCTGATTTTTCACACGCATTCCCTGTTTTCAATCTTGGCGCCCTATAAGCGTAAAACTACATAACTGCATATGGAGATCTTTATTCCTTTAAAATTGGGTTCCTGGGCTTGCCTAATTTTTTAATACGTATATAGTTGTATTACTTTCAACTTAACCAATTTAAATAATCAGATTTAATTTTTAGTATCCTTGGTACCTTAACTATATCACACAGTTCTTGGTAACGAGCTGTAAGTAAGGAGCGAAACAGCTCAATAAAAACCGAAACTCTAAAAAACGGAATTTTGATGCCAACAGACTTATCAAAAGATTTGGCTTATTATGCTCATTCCAAATATATAAGTTTCATTAAGTTTAATTTTACCCATCAAAGGCTACGAACCTCAGAAAATTTGTCTGATCTTTGAAAAATGAAAAATACCCCTAAAAGTCATAGAATCTTAGTGAAAATCACACCATAAAATTCAGCGTATAAGAGAACCCTACTTTAGAAGTTTCAAGCTCCTATCTGCAAAAAGAGAGAATTTTGTATTTTTTCCCAGAAGAAAGATCACGGAGGTGTGTATATTTGTTTTATTTTTTCTCCCAGGGATGATCTTATCGACCCAATCAGAGACCCAGTATCGACCGTATCGACCCAAGTAGGGGGCCAGGTATTACTCCGGTACGAACACCATGCTGCCATCTATAATCAAGTCTAACGCTGACAGGTTATAATTTATTCATGGATTATTGATCCACTAATGGGTCAATGACACCTAGCGGAACTAGATTTCTTAGAAATTGATTTGCATAATCGAGGGGAATTACTGATCCACGAAAGGGGAATTAAGAAACAATATGGCTTCTTCGATCTTTAGGTCTGAAAGATAAATGGTCTTTAGTGACAGAGATAAATGAATATTCTATTATTTAAATATGGCTTCTCTGGTCATTAGGCTTAGTGATAAATTCTGGAATTAATATTCTTTCGAAACCTTAATAGTGTAGCTAGGAACACCTGAGAGATGAAGAAATTAACGCGGGAATTTTTTACAGGGAATTTCAAATGCGAGAGCGCAGGGATGCCAAAACAAAGGAACACGCCGAAATTACTTTTAGGGGATTATTCGGGCGAAACAGTTTGAGACATTTTAGAAGATGATTTAGGTGAAACAGTTTGAGACTTTTTAGAAGATGATCTGGGGTGAAACTCTGTGGTCGTTATAATACACAAGCTCCATTTGAACAGTGTTGTAAGGACCCCTACCCCAACCCAAAGGGTCCCCCTACCCCAACCAAAAAGGTGGGGACCTTTGGGGATCCCCCCGGACCCCCTAAGAGGTCCCTCCCCCTTGGTCTCCGATAGCCCCCCCGGGCCTCCCAAAGGCTTCCAGGCCCCCCAAAGGGCCCCCAACTTTTTTGCCCCCCATTTTTCAATATTTTTTTGCGCGCTTGAGACACAGAAGGGCCCACACATTTCAAAAGGCTTTATTATATCTTTTCAGAACAAGTTTCTTTCTTAATATCCCTCTTAAACCTATTTACAAGTTAAAGTACTCATCCTTTTCACCCACAACTTTACTTTACAGCTTTTTGAACACCCCAACACCAAGCAATACTTTTCAAAGGCTTTATTATATCTTTTCAGAACAAGTTCTTTACGTAATGTCCCTCTTAAACCTATTTTACAAGTTGAAGTGCTCATCCTTTTCACACAAAACTTTACCTTTTTTCATACCCCAGCACCAAGCAATACTTTTCAAAAAGGTATTATTATATTATTTCAGAACAAGTTCTTTTCTTAGTGTCCCTCCTAAACCAATTTACAAGTTGAAATACCCATCCTTTTACAACATACAAACAGAGAAAGACAGGCACTTTATACATTCAAACCAACAAAGAAAGACACCTCAGATATACAAACAAACAAAGACACACACTTCAGACATACATGCAGAGAAAGACAAGTACTTTAGAAGAAAAAATCAATAAGCACAGACACTTCAGACATACAAACCAACAAAGACAAACACTTCAGACATACAAACGGACAAAGACAAGCACTTTAGACATACAAACTAACAAAGACAGACACTTCAGACATAAAAACCAACAAAGACAAACCCTACAGACATACAAACAGAGAAAGACATGCACTTTAGACATACAAACCAACAAAGGAAAACACGTTAGACATACAAACAAAGAAAGACAAACACTTTAAAATACAAAAAGAGAAAGACAAACACTTTAGACATACAAACAGAGAAAGACAAGCACTTTAGACTTTAGACATACAAAAATAGAAAAACAAGCGATTCAGACTTACAAACCAACAATGACAGACCCATCAGACAAACAAACAGAGAATAGCCGAAAGTTTATAATTGAAACCCTTCAATGACAAATAAATCAGACATACATACGCATAAAGAACAGCACCTCAGACAGGAAAACAAACAAGTGAAAGACAAATACTTTAGACATACAAACAAACAAAGAAATACACTTCAGACATACAAACCAACAAAGACAGAAACTTCAGATATACTAACAGAGAAAGACAGACACTATAAACATACAAACCAACAAAGACATGTACTGTAGACATATAAACCAACAAAGACAGACACTATAAACATACAAACCAACAAAGACAAAACACTTCAGACATACAAATCAACAAAGAAAAGCACTTCAGACATACAAACCAACAAAGAAAGACACTTCAGACATATAAACAGACAAAGACAGGCACTTTATACATACAAACCAACAAAGACAGACACTTTAGACATACACACAGAGAAAGACAAAAACTTTATACATACAGACAGAGAAAGACAAACACTTTAGACATACAAACCAATACAGACATGCAATTCAGACACACAAACCAACATAGACAAAAACTTCAGTAATACAAACAGAGAAAGACTGACACTTTTTACATATAAACCGAGAAACAAAGGCATTTTAGACATACAAACAGAGAAAGACAAACACTTCAGACAAACAAACCAAAAAAGACAGACACTTCAGACATACAAACCAACAAAGACAGACACTTCAGACATACAAACCAACAAAGACAGGCACTTCAGACATACAAAAAGAGAAAGACAGGCACTTTAGACATACAAACCAACAATGACAAACACTTTAGACATACAAACCAACAAAGACCAACACTTCAGACATACAAACCATAAATGACAGACACTTCAGACATACAAACCAACAAAGATAAGCACTTCAAACATCCAAACAGAGAAAGACAAACACTTTAGACATAAAATCCAACAAAGACAGGCACTTCAGACATACAAAACAACAAAGACAGACACTTCAGACATACAAACAGAGAAAGACAGGCTGTTTAGACATACAAACCAACAAAGACAAACACTTCAGACATACAAACCAACAAAGACAAACACTTCAGACATACAAACCAACCTAGAAAAACACTTCAAACATACAAATAGAGAATGACAAACACTTTAGACATAAAAACCAACAAAGACATCCACTTCAGACATACAAACCGACAAAATCAAAAACTTCAGACATACAAACAGAGAAAGACAGGCACTTTAGACATACAAACCAACAAAGACAGACACTTAATACATACGACCTAACAAAGACAAACACTTCAGACATAAAAACAGATAAAGAACGTCACTTTAGAAAAACAAACAAAATAAGACATTCCCTTCAGACATACAAACAGAGAAAGACAAGCACTTTAGACATACAAACCACCAAAGACAGACACTTCAGACATACAAGACATGCACTGAAATGCACATGCAACTGCAAAAAGTTGGGTCAATTTAGGTTAACATAGGCAAATGCAAAAAGTTGGGTTAATTTAGGTTAACTGAGAGGGGCGCGCCACTCTAAGTTACCCTAAGTTAACCCAACTTTTTGCATTTGCCTATGTTAACCTAAATTAACCCAACTTTTTGCAGTTGCATGTGCATTCCAGTGCATGTCTTTCTCGGTTTGTATGTCTGAACCTATTAATTTGTATGTGTGTTCTCACTCTCTTTGCCGGTGTGTGCGGGCAGGTGTTTGCTTATCCCAGTGCCTCTCTTTCTCGGTTTGTATGTCTGAATGTCTAAAGTGTTTGTCTTTGTTGGTTTTTATGTCTGAAGTGTCTGTCTTCGTCGATTTGTATGTCTAAAGTGCCTGTCTTTCCCTGTTTGTATGTCTGAAGTGTTTGTCTTTGTGTGTTTGTATGTCTGAAGTGTCTGTCTTTCTCTGTATGTAATTCTTAACTGTTGGTCATTGTTTCTTTGTAGTTCTGAAGTGACTGTCTTTTTTGGTTTGTATGTCTAAAGTGAAGGTCTTACTCTATTTGTATGTTTGAAGTGTTTGTCTTGGTTGGTTTGTATGTCTGAAGTGTCTGTTGTTTTTGGTTTGTATGTCTAAAGTGCCTGTGTTTCTCTGTTTGTATGTCTGAAGTGTTTGTCTTTGTCGGTTTGTATGTCTGAAGTGTCTGTCTTTGTTGGTTTGCATGTCTAAAGTGCTTGTCTTTCTCTGTTTGTATGTCTGAAGTGTCTCTCTTTGTTGGTTTGCATTTCTAAAGTGCCTGACTTTGTGTCTGTCTTTGTTGGTTTGTATTTCTAAAGTACCTGTCTTTCTCTGTTTGTATGTCTGAAGTGTTTGTCTTTGGTGGTTTGTATGTCTAAAATGTCTGTCTTTGTTGGTTTGTATGTCTAAAGGGCCTGTATTTCTCTGTTTGTATGTCTGGAGTGTTTGTCTTTGTTGGTTTGAATGTCTGAAATGTCTGTCTTTGTTGATTTGTATGTCTGTATGTCTTCTCTGTTTGTATGTTTGTCTTTGTTGGTTCGTATGTCTGAAGTGCCTGTCTTTCTCTGTTTGTATGTCTGAAGTGTTTGTCTTTGTTGGTTTGAATGTCTAAAATGTCTGTCATTGTTGGTTTGTATGTCTAAAGTGCCTGTCTTACTCTGTTTGTATGTCTGAAGTGTTTGTCTTGGTTGGTTTGTATGTCTGAAGTGTCTGTTGTTGTTGGTTTGTATATCTAAAGTGCCTGTCTTTCTCTGTTTGTATGTCTGAAGTGTTTGTCTTTGTCGGTTTGTATGTCTAAAGTGTCTGTGTTTCTTGGTTTGTATTTCTGAAGTGTCTGTCTTTGTTTATTCATATGTCTGAAGTGTTTGTCTTTGTTGGTTTGTATGTCTGATGTGTCTGTCTTTGTTGGTTTGTATGTCTAAAGTACCTGTCTTTCTCTGTTTGTATGTCTGTCTTTGTTGGTTTGTATGTCTTAAGTACCTGTCTTTCTCTGTTTGTATGTCTGAAGTGTTTGTCTTTGTTGGTTTGAATGTCTAAAATGTCTGTCTTTGTTGGTTTGTATGTCTAAAGGGCCTGTATTTCTCTGTTTGTATGTCTGGAGTGTTTGTCTTTGTTGGTTTGAATGTCTGTAATGTCTGTCTTTGTTGATTTGTATGTCTGTATGTCTGAAGTGTTTATCTTTGTTTGTTTGTATTTCTGAAGTGTCAGTCTTTGATGGTTTGTGTGTCTAAAGTGTCCGTCTTTCTATGTTTGTATGTCTAAAGTGTTTTTCTTTGATGGTTAGTATGTCTAAAGTACCTGTCTTTCTATGTTTGTATGTTTGATATGTTTGTCATTTATGTTTTGTATATCTAAAGTTTTTGTCTTTTTCAGTTTAGATGTCTAGGGGGCCTTTCATAGATGGTGTTTATATAGGTGGTACTTGTATTTCTCTGTTTGTATTTTACAAAAGTTTGTGTGGTTTGGTTTATATTTCTGAAGTGTTTGTCGTTGTCGGTTTGTATGTCTGAAGTGTTTGTCTTTGTTGGTTTGTATGTCTGATGTGTCTGTCTTTGTTGGTTTGTATGTCTAAAATGCCTGTCTTTCTCTGTTTGTATGTCTGAAGTGTTGTTCTTTGTCTGAAGTGTTTGTCTTTGTTGGTTTGTATATCTGAAGTGTCTGTCTTTGTTGGTTTGTATGTTTAAAGTACCTGTGTTTCTCTGTTTGTATGTTTGTCTTTGTTGGTTTGTATGTCTGAAGTGTCTATCTATGTTGGTTTGTATGTCTGAAGTGCCTGTCTTTCTATGTTTGTATGTCTGAATTGTTTGTCTTTGTTGGTTTGTATGTCTAAAATGTCTGTCCTTGTTGGTTTATATGTCTAAAGCGCCTGTATTTCTCTGTT
Source organism: Artemia sp. Qi Xiang Cuo (assembly GCF_049724085.1). NCBI lineage: Eukaryota > Metazoa > Arthropoda > Branchiopoda > Anostraca > Artemiidae > Artemia > Artemia sp. Qi Xiang Cuo. The sequence goes on along the minus strand of NC_142796.1, from coordinate 19,201,154 downwards.
TGTATGTCTGGAGTGTTTGCCTTTGTTGGTTTGAATGTCTGAAATGTCTGTCTTTGTAGGTTTGTATGTCTGTATGTCTGAAGTGTTTGTCTTTGTTGGTTTGTATGTCTGAAGCGTCCGTCTTTGTTGGTTTGTATGTCTAAAGTGCCTGTGTTTGAAGTGTCTGTCTTTCTCTGTTTGTATGTCTGAAGTGTTTGTGTTTATTGGTTTGTATGTCTGAAGTGCCTGTCTTTGTTGGTTTGTATGAATAAAGTGCTTGTCTTTCTCTGTTTGTATGTTTGAAGTGTTTGTCTTTGTTGCTTTGTCTGTCTGAAGTGTCTGGGTTTGTTGGTTTGTATGTCTAAAGTGCTTGTCTTTCTCTGTTTGTATGTCTGAAGCGTTTGTTATTGTTGGTTTGTATGTCTTAAGTGTTTGTCTTTGTTGGTTTGTATGTCTAAAGTGTCTGTCTTTGTTGGTTTGTATGTTTTAAGTGTCTGTCTTTGTTGGTTTGTTTGTCTGATGTGTTTGTCTTTGTTAATTTGTATTTCTGAAGTGTCTGTCTTTGTTGGTCTGTATGTCTAAAGTGCCTGTCTTTCTCTGTTTGTATGTCTGAAGTGTTTGTCTTTGTTGGTTTGTATGTCTGAAGCATCTGTCTTAGTTGGTTTGTATGTCTAAAGTGCCTGTCTTTCTTTGGTTTTATGTCTTAAGTGTTTGTCTTTGTTAGTTTGTATGTCTGAAGTGTCTTTCTCTGTTGGTTTGCATGTCTAAATTGTTTGTCTTTGATTGTGTTTCTGTCTTAAGTTTTTGTCTTTGTTGGTTTGTGTGTCTGAAGTGTTTGTCTTTGTTGATTTGTATGTCTGAAGTGTCAGTCTTTGTTGGTCTGTATGTCTAAAGCACCTGTCTTTTTCTGTTTGTATGTCTGAAGTGCTTGTCTTTCTCTGTTTGTGTGTCTGAAGTGTCTGTATATGTTGGTTTGTATGTCTAAAGTGCTTGTCTTTCTCTGTCTGTATGTCTGAAGCGTCTATCTTTGTCGGTTTGTATGTCTGAAGTGCCTGTCTTTGTAGGTTTTTATATCTAAAGTGTTTGTCTTTCTCTTTTTATATGTTTGAAGTGTCTGTCTTTCTCTGTTTGTATGTCTGAAGTGTTTGTGTTTGTTGGTTTGTATGTCTGAGGTGCCTGTCTTTGTTGGTTTGTATGTCTAAAGTGCTTGTCTTTCTCTGTTTGTATGTTTGAAGTGTTTGTCTTTGTTGGTTTGTATGTCTGAAGTGTCTGGGTTTGTTGGTTTGTATGTCTAAAGTGCTTGTCTTTCTCTGTTTGTATGTCTTAAGCGTTTGTCTTTGTTGGTTTTTATGTCTGAAGTGTCTGTCTTTGTTGGTTTGCATGTCTAAAGTGTTTGTCTTTGCTGGTTTGTATGTCTGAAGTTTCTGTATTTGTTGGTTTGTATGTCTGAAGTGTTTGTATTTTTTGATTTGTATGTCTGAAGTGTCTGCCTTTGTTAGTCTGTATGTCTAAAGCGCCTGTCTTTTTCTGTTTGTATGTCTTAAGTGTTTGTCTTTGTTGGTTTGTATGTCTGAAGCGTCTTTCTTAGTTGGTTTGTATGTCTAAAGTGCCTGTTTTTCTCTGTTTGTTTGTCTGAATTTTTTGTCTTTGTTGGTTTGTATGTCTAAAGTGTTTGTCCTTCTCTGTTTGTATGTTTGAAGTGTTTGTCTTTGTTGGTTTGTATGTCTGAAGTGTTTTTCTTTGTTGTTTTGTATGTCTGAAGTGTTTGTCTTTGTTGGTTTTTGTGTCTAAAGTGCCTGTCTTTCTCTGTTTGTATGTCTGAAGTGTTTGTATTTGTTGGTTTGTATGTCTGAAGTGTTTGTCTTTGTTGGTTTGTATGTCTATGTGTCTGTCTTTGTTGGTTTGTATGTCTATAGTGTCTGTCATTAAGAAAAGAACTTGTTCTGAAATAATATAATGATACCTTTTTGAAAAGCATTTGTCTTTGTTAGTTTGTATGTCTGAAGTGTCTGTTTTTTTTGGTTTGTATGTTTAAACTGCTTGTCTTTCTCTGTTTGTATGTTTGAAGTGTTTGTCTTTGTTTGTTTGTATGTCTGAAGTGTCTGTCTTTGTTGGTTTGTATGTCTAAAGTGTTTGTCTTTGTCAGTCTGTATGTCTGAAGTTTTTGTCTTTGTTGGTTTGTATGTCTGAAGTGTCTGTCTTTCTCTGTTTGTATGTCTAAAATGTTTGTCTTTGTTGGTGTGTATGTCTGAAGTGTTTGTCTTTGTTGATTTGTATGTCTGAAGTGTCTGTCTTTGCTGTTTAGTATGTCTAAAGTGCCTGTCTTTCTCTGTTTTTATGTCTGAAGTGTTTGTCTTTGTTGGTTTGTTTGTCTGAAGCGTTTGTCTTTGTTGGTTTGTATATGTCTGAAGTGTCTGTCTTTGCCTGTTTGTATGTCTGAAGTGTCTGTCTTTGTTGGTTTGTATGTCTAAAGTGCTTGTCTTTCTCTGTTTGTATGTCTGAAGTGTCTGTCTTTGTTGGTTTATATGTCTAAAGTGCTTGTCCTTCTCTGTTTGCATGTCTGAAATGCTTGCCCTTCTCTGTTCGTATGTCTGAAGTGTCTATCTTTGTCGGTTTGTATGTCTGAAGTGCATGTCTTTGTTGGTTTTTATGTCTAAAGTGTTTGTCACTCTCTATTTGTATGTTTGAAGTGTTTTTCTTTGTTACTTTTTATGTTTGTTTTGTTTGTCTTTATTAGTTTATTTGTCTAAAGTGTTTGTCTTTGTTGTTTTTCATTTTTGAAGTGCTTGTCTTTGTCTGTTTGCAGGTCTAATGTGTCTGCATTAGTTTCTTTTTATGTCCGAGGTGTCTGTCTTTGTTGGTTTGTATGTCTATAGTGTCTGTCTTTGTTGGTTTGTATGTCTATAGTGTCTGTCTTTTTCTGTATGTATGTCTAAAGTGCCTGTCTTTGTTGGTTTGTATGTCTGAATTGTGTGTCTTTGTTGGTTTGTATGTCTGAAGTGTCTGTCTTTTTTGGTTTGTTTGTCGAAAGTGTTTGTTTTTCTCTGTTTGTATGTCTAAAGTGCATGTCTCTGTTGGGTTGTATGTTGTCTGAAGTGTCTATATAAGTTGGTTTGTATGTCTGAAGTGCATGTCTTTCTCTCGTTGTATGTCTAAAGTGTCTGTCTATCTCTGTTTGTATGTTTAAAGTGTCTGTCTTTCTCTGTTTGTAGGACTGAAGTGTTTGTCTTTTTTGGTTTGTATGTCTGAAGTGCCTGTCTGTGTTGGTTTGTATGTCTAATGTGTTTGTGTTTCTCTGTTTGTACGTCTAAAGTGTTTGTCTTTCCCTGTGAATATGTCTAAAGTGTCTGTCTTTGTTGGTTTGTATGTCTAAAGTGACTGTCTTTATTTGTTTGTATGTCTGAAGTGTCTGTCTTTGTTGGTTTGTATGTCTGAAGTGTGTGTCTTTGTTGGTTTGTAAGTCTAAAGTGTTTGTCATTGTTGGTTTGTATGTTTATAGCGTCTGTCTTTGTTGGTTTGTATGTCTATAGTACATGTCTTTGTTGGTTTGTATGTTTATAGTGTCTGTTTTTTTATGTTTGTATCTCTGAAGTGTCTGTCTTTGTTGGTTTGTTTGTCTGAAGTGTCTGTCTTTGTTGTTTTGTAAATATGAAGTGTTTGGCTTTCTCTGTTTGTTGGTTTGTATGTCTGAAGTATTGGTCGTTGTTGGTTTGTATGTTAGAAGTGTCTGTCTTTGTTGGTCTGTATGTCTGAAGTGTTTGTCTTTGTTGGTTTGTATGTCTAAAGTGTTTGTCTTTGTTGGTTTGTATGTCTAAAGTGTCTGTCTTTCTCTGTTTGTATGTCTAATGTCTAAAGTGCTTGTCTTTATATTTTTGTATGTTTAAAGTGTTTGTCTTTCTCTGTTTGTATGTCTGAAGTGTCTGTCTTTCTTTGTTTATGTGTCTAAAGTGCCTGTCTTTGTTTATTTTTGTGTCTAAAGTTCCTGTGTTTCTATTTTTGTTTTTATGAAGTATCTTTCTTTGCTGGTTTGTATGTGTGTAGTGTATGTCTTTGTTGGTTTGTATGTCTAAAGTACATGTCTTTCTCTGTTTGTATGTCTGAAGTGTTTGTCTTTGTTGGTTTGTATGTCTGATTTGTCTCTCTTTGTTGGTTTGTATGTCTAAAGTGCCTGTCTTTCTCTGTTTGTAAGTCTGAAGTCTTTGTCTTTGATGGTTTGTATGTCTGAAGTGTCTATCTTTGTTGGTTTGTATGTCTAAAGTGCCTGTCTTTCTCTGTTTGTATGTGGGTGAAAAGGATGAGTACTTCAACTTGTAAAATTGGTTTAGGAGGGACATTAAGAAAAGAACTTGTTCTGAAATAATATAATGATACCTTTTTGAAAAGTATTGCTTGGAGTTGGGGTATACAAAAAGCCGTAAGGTAAAGTTGTGTGTGAAAAGAATGATCAATTCAACTTGTAAAATGGGTTTAGGAGGGACATGACTTAATGAACTTGTTCTGAAAAGAAATATTAAAGCCTTTGTAAAGTATTGCTTGGTGTTTGGATATGCAAAAAGTCGCAAGGTTGAGTTGTGGGTGAAAAAGATGAGTACTTCAAGTTGTAAAATAGGTTTAGGAGGGACATTAAGAAAAGAACTTTTTCTGAAAAGATATAATAAAGCCTTTCGAAATGTGTGGGCCCTTCTGTGTCTCAAGTGCGCAAAAAAAAGTATTTAAAAAATGGGGGGCAAAAAAGTTGGAGGGTGGGTTCTTTGGTGGGCCCGGGGGACCTCTGAATAACCCAAGGGGGAGGGGGACCCTTAAGGAGACCGGGGGGAGGGGTTCCTTTGGGATTTTGGTAGGGGGGGCCCTTTGGGTTGGGGTAGGGGACCTTACAACACTGTTAAAATGGAGCTTTTGTATTATAACAACCCCGGAGTTTCACCCAAATCATCTTCTAAAATGTCTCAAACTGTTTCACCTAAATCATCTTCTAAAATGTCTCAAACGGTTTCGTCCAAATAATCTCCTAAAAGTAATTTCGGCGTGTTCCTTTGTTTGGGTATCCCTGCGCTGTCACATTTGAAATTCCCAGTAAAAAATTCCCGCGTTAATCTCTTCATCTATAAGGTGTTCCTAGCTACACTATTAAGGTTTCGAAAGAATATTAATTCCAGAATTTATCACTAAGCCTAATGACCAGAGAAGCCATATTTAAAAAATAGAATATTAATTTATCTCTGTCACTAAAGACCATTTATCTCTCAGACCTAAAGACCGAAGAAGCCATACTATTTCTTAATTCCCCTTTCGTGGATCAATAATTCACCTCTATTATGCAAATCAATTTCTCAGAAATCTAGTTCCCCTCGGTGTAATTGACCCGTTAGTGGATCAATAATCCTTGGATAAATTATAACCTGTCAGCGTTAGACTTGATTATAGATGGCAGCATGGTGCTCGTACCGGAGTAATACCTGGGTCCCTACTGACCCAGTAGAATATCAGGTGAGGGTTCATTAGAGCGGAAATTAAAAGCTACAGTGTTCTTTTTACGTGACCAAAAATATTGGAGGGCAAATAAGCTCCCTCTCACGCCCCTTCTTTCTCAAAATAGTCCTATCAACTCTTTGAAATAACCATTTTGTTCAACATAGTTGAAAGGCTAATTAGGTATGCCTTTGGAGATAACTCGACCACCAAAGCTCCTGGGGAAAGGTCTTTAAGTTATAAAATTTGGCCATTGTTTATGTATAGTATTTGTTATTGGGAAGTATACACGTATTATTCAGGTGGGGGGGGAGATAAATTTTCTGCTGGGGGATTTTCCGAGGAGAATTTTTCATGGGGAGGGGATTTTACAGGGGGTGTATTTTCCAGGGAAAATTTTACACTTAAAAAATTTGCCAAAATCCCTATACGACATTCTTCTTATGTTTTGCTTTCTCCTGGTCCACTCAATTTTACGTGCGGAGAGATTAAGGCTAATTGCCCGGGATAAATTTTCACCAGGATTGAATTTGTCTAGAAAATATATCTATGGGGAGGAAGAGTTTTTTCGTGGAGATGGAGTCAGATTTCCCGGTATTATTTAAAAACGATCAGATATTAAATCTAAGAAACAAGTTTTTTCAGCTGAAAGTAATAAGCAGCATTACAACTTGAATATAAAAATTATTACGTATATGAGGGGGGTTGCCCCTCCTCAACACCCTGCTCTTTACTCTAAAGTTTTAAGTTTGTCCCAATTCCTTAAGAACGACTACTGAAACACAAGGTTCATTTAATTAGAACAATAAGAAGCTTTTTTAGAAGCACTAACAACTTTAGCACAAAGAGCGAGGTGTTGAGGAGAGGGAATTCCCTTCATATACGTAACAATTTCTGCTCGTTTTAAGTTTTGATGTTGCTCCTTACTTTCTATTGAAAAAACTTGTTTTTTTATTTAATAAAATTTATAAGTCTCATAGGAGTTTATAGTGAAAAAATATCTTTTCTGCCTGGTTGGAAACAAAAATTGTTTATCCCCTTTCTTCTCCCCCCCCCCAAAAAAAAATTGGGATTTTTCTCCCCTCCCCCTTCTTATTTTAGTCAAAAATACCTGGAAGTTTCATCTCCATCTTCCAAGCAGTACCCAGGGTAATTTGGACATGGTTTTTTGATGAACTGGATGCGCAGAGTGTCTTTTGATTTACCTCTGCACCCCTCCCCAAGTCAAAAATACAAAGTCCACTTGACTCTCCTTCTCCATTCCAACGCTTCCTCAAAATTTCAACTCGATCCCTTGAGCCATTCCGGGGATCCTTACCTTACCTTAATCATCCTGTACCTCCAGAGACGCTTAGGACGTCCAAGAAGAGTCACCAGACAATTCTCATCACTACGGTCGCCTAGACATCTCCCCATTCTAGTTGGATTAAGGAATTGAGATATATGAGGTCAGCCTAGTAGCTGCGTCGTGGGTTGTTTTTGGGGTGTCCTCTTCTTCTGGCACCACGTTGCAGCCAATGAAGGACGACCTTCAGTAGTCGAGGCTGTAAATAATTAACAAAATTATGTGCGCAGTGTCTTGGATTTACTTGGATACCCGTATCCTTTCCAGAGTACACTCTTGGGAAAAACAGATCATAACAAACTCTTTCACAAGCTCTTTACCAAAATAAAACAAATGAGGAACATAAGTTTTTGTCCCATTTTTCTCGCCCCCCATCCCCCCTTCCACTCAAAACAAAATATGCAACTTCTTTTTGCCAGAGAACGATATCTAAGAGTTTCAAGCTAATCGAACAACCAGGATAGCACATATCCCAATGTTCCACTAATAATCCTATGCTTGACAAAATTAAACAAGGGCAATTTGAATTTTTTACGCCTTAGAGGCTGCGGGGGTAATATAATCACCATGAGACACATTTATTTAGCCTTTTGATTATGTTGAACAAAATGAAATTTTGATTGGGTACCTTCGGGGGTTTAGGGGGAAGGCAGAAAAATAGTGTCTGGTTGCCATCCAACCACCTTCTACTCTTAGGAAAGGTACACGAACTCTCGCTTTCCATTCTAATGAACCCCCTCCAAATTTTCTAAAACCAGCCCTTCCATACGAAGATGCCTTGAAAGAAAAAATAAAATAGCACACTGAATCCATATCGTTCTTTACTTAGGCAGCACTACTGCACTGCCTCTGGTCGCTGCACTGCCTTTGGTAAATATCAGGTAAACAAGACAGGGCAATAAATACACCATCACTAATTTAGATATTTGTAGAACGATGTAAAGCCTTCAGTTCCAGACAAATTTGATTTAAAAAATCCTGCTATTTGCTTTAACGGCTACATATTAGTTTCACCGTTATTCATCATTACTTCCGAACCTCTTTGCCTTTTGAAATACTCAGTAATTTTATTAATCCACTGCGAAAGCGGGAATAAAATGATTAGAAATTGTTTTGTTTATGAGAGTGGAAGGGGGTGGGGTAGGGTCTGTCACCGTTCTAGTATAAGCCACCCACTCTTTTCGCTAAAGCTTCAACATATTACTGGTGATATTCTCACAGTAGTATGCTCCCAAACTTAATAAAAAGAGTAAGGGATATACAAAGGTGACTTTCTGTGTCAAATATTAAATAGTTTCTACTCGCTGTAAATTGTAACGTCATTCTTTAATTTCATTGAGAAAAACTTGTTTTTCTATTTAATGGGGAAGAAGAACAAACCTTATGTTACTTTTTTGGACATATATACATATATATATATATATATATATATATATATATATATATATATATATATATATATATATATATATATATATATATATATATATATATATATATATATATATATATATATATATATATATATATATATATATATATATATATATTTATAAATATATATACATATATATATATATATATATATATATATATATATATATATATATATATATATATATATATATATATATATATATATATATATATATATATATATATATATATATATATATATATATATATATATATATATATATATATATATATATATATATATATATATATATATATATATATATATATATATATATATTTATCTTGTCTACGAAGATGCAGTTCATATCTAATTATATTGTGGTTCTAGTCTCAATTGTATTTCTTTGGTCCCTTAGTTTTCTAGACGAAATTCTTTCCTTTGCAGAATTTATGAGAGAAAAAACGGGTATAATGTATAGAAAACTTTGGGAAAAAATAGCAACAAACTTTAAATAATAAAATCTGTATATTTAGACCCCACGTTTGGGAGTCTTTATCAACTGAAAAAAAATTAAGTTGAATAATAAGACGCAACATGTAAAGAAAAAGAAAAAAAAACCACAAACCAAAGAAATAACAAATAAATAAAACTCACATCTTAATAATCTTAAAAATGCTGCAATCACTGTAAATAGCCTGAATAAGGACACAGAAATGACAAAAGATTGTCTCTGGTACACCAGATTGTAACTCGTATAATTTCAGTTTGGCAATGAAATACCAAATTTATTTGAAAGAACCTCAAACCTCACACAACACACACCTCAGGTTATCACCCATGATTAAATTTTTTTTCCCGTTGATAAAGGCTCCCAGACTTGGAGTTGAATTATTAGGATTGTTATTATTTAAAGTTTGTTGTTGTTGCTTTTTTTTCCAGGGTTTTATTTGAATTTTACCCGTTTTTCTTTTAAATTCTGTAAATGGAAAAGCAGCGTGGTCTAAGAAATTATTTAATTTTTTCATACGTTCTTAATGTCAACCTATAAGAGAGATGACTGTAAGCATTATTGAAACAACCTTCCATCTTTTTTCTTCGAATATTAGAGTAGTTGCCCTTTCAGAACTTCTCAAGGGCGAGTTATGATACTTTTAAATTTTATATCTAAGCAGCAATGGAACGGATTTTGTGGATATTTCAGCCTTAGCTTTTTGTTCGTTTGCTTCATCGTTAGAATTTGTATTCTATTTTCATCGTCTAGATTTTTCTATTTTACATTTTTTTATGGTTCCAAGAAAAAAAAATGTTCTAAGGCACATTCTAAAATCGAGTTTAATCATGATAGGACTTTGAGTCTGTTTAAATAATAAAGAAGTTTTTAAATAAACAGCGTAAAGTAATTGGGTCATATATAATTTTGCCATGAATTATTTTTTGTCATAAATATATAGAAGTTTTTCCCATAGTACGACGAATTTGCTAAAAATATTTTTGTGTCAAATTAGCCAAGTATTAAGTTGCCAAAAACATTCATTTTAGCCAAGTACCAAAATAACTTTTCCTGAAAGTTTTAATTCAGCACACGTAGCTGCTCCTGAGGTACCGTATATATTCAATTGTGATAATTTTGAGGCACTGGATGTCTTTTGATTTTATTCAATGTCCCATGGAATTTCTCTCAAAGTCTCAACTTTGTGCCTCTAGCCGTTCCTGAGTTATTGCCGATACATCCTTTGAAAACCTGAATGAGCTTTCAGTCATTTGATCCATTTTTTCATTCCTTTTAATTTGCACAGAAAGTTTCAACTTAACAACCTTACCCATTCCTCAGATATTGCAGATGTGCCCTTTTGACACACTTATTGCCCTTAGTATCTTTGGTTAGTTTAGCACACACCTCAACATATCCTAAGAGTTTTAACATAATAGCCTAAGCGGTTCCTGATGTATTGCAGATGGGGTCTGGTGTATTTACTCCAGGAAATCCCTCCAGAAATTTCCTCCTCTAAAAATTCCCCACAGAGAATTCCCATTCCTGAAAAATTCTTCTCCCATAATTTATTCCGTATATGAGGAAGCTGCCCCCTCCTTAATACCCCCGCTCTTTACGCTAAAATTCGACCTCTTGTCGCAATTCCTTAACAACGATTCTTGAAACACAAGGGCCGTGTAATTAGAATCAGATCCTTTTTTTAAGTTAATAAAAAATGAAGCGTGGAAAGGGGGGGGGCGGGGTGTTGAGAAGGGGACAGCCCCTCTTATATACGGAATAATTTATGTTCGTTTCAAGTATTAATGTTGCTTCTTAATTTCAGTAGAAAAAACTTGTTGTTTCTTGTTTTTTTTTTGCGTTGCCTTAGATATTGATAATCACTTTACTTTGATAAAAATATATTTAAATTAAATGATAAGGGTTAGTAGAGAGGCAGTAGCCTTCTTAGGCACGCTAGGGTGCTGATGGAGTATTGTGCCTCCAATCTCAAAATCACCATATTTCATGGATTTCGCGATTTATTCTAATCTGCCAATAACTAAGTAACTGTAAATTAAAACAAAATATAGGTCTTTTTGGTATGGACTGCCCGAATTTAAGAGAAACCATTTGATTGACACAAATGTGCTGAGGCCTTTTGTAGGAGTATTTGGGTGTGGATGGCTGCATAACATGCTGGATAATAAAGTACGCTGGGAGTTGTGACAGGGGGAGTAATTTAGGATTCCGTCTTTATTTTCTGGAAAGAAAGCTTTCCAGAATAATGCTTAAAACAAACGTGTATTGTAGACAGTTGATAATTTCTAAAACCACATTGGCTTGACATAACATAAAGAAAGCAAAAATGTGGTTTTTAAAGGCCTAAATGAAAATACTGAAAAAACACAACAAAGCGATTATTTCGAGGGGCCAAACGCCTCTCTTCTTCAGCACGAAACGAAAAAACATAATCAATGCGAGTGCCGGAGAACAAACCAGCAAATAAAACGTGGAAAGTCAATGTGAATGGTAAAAAAAAAAAAAAATCAATGAAAAAAAAAACAAAAATTAAAAGACGAATGAAAATCAATAAAAGCCAAAAAATTGTAAAAATTGAAACCGAATATCTAACAACAATAAAAGCGAGTCGAAATATTTGCTTTGTTGTGTTTTTTCAGTATTTTCATTTGGCCTTTAAGAGCCCAAAATTGTTCGTTTTTCTTTCTTTATGTTAGACAGTTAATCGACAATGTTTCTATATTTCTGGAATCATTATCTCCAAGACTAAAAAAAGAATAATAATTCAATTGAGTAAGCATAAATAAAAAGCAAGAACTTATAAGTAATCAGTCTTAGGTTGTTTTTAAGCCAAGAAAAAGAGTCTCGGCTTCTAAGAAAAGCTAAAGAGAAATTGAAAAGAATATTTATTAATATTTGAAAGCAGAACCTAGAGATAACGTACCCGACTATTATCCATCTGCTAATAGCCAACTGATCAAAAATAATACCATCTGCAGGCCTGTTACAATCTAACTTGCGCACAAAGGATTTAGAAAAGTCATCATCAAACGAAGGTATTCATATTCAAAATGGGACCAAAGAAATATGGGACCAAAAACAGCAATTTAAGATAATTTCTAAATTTTTTTTCAGTGATGATTGGATTATTTTCTAGAGTCGGTGCTAGGTGACTTTTGTAGTTTCTCCAGGCATATAGATGCACAGCTCAACTTATGGTAGCTCTGATTGAAATCGCTTAAATTAAAATTCAAACTGTATTTCCAAACTGGCAGCATATTCAGTACATATCCAAGAACTTGTCGGCAAGAAGAATTGCGATTATTTCATCAAGCCTCTTCAAGCTATACAGCAAAAGAAAATTTAAACATCTGCATTATACATCTGTGAAATTCTTGGAATTTGGCAGCTGTGAGAAAATGAATCACGGAAATTCCGGCTGCGGTAATTCAGTAGGCGTCATGTTCTAAGACGTGACTTTTACAGAAGTTCTGAAACACAAAAATATTTTTTGCGTGTTCTGCATGTTACTAACAAGCAGTAGTTTCTCTAACAATTTTTTTTTTGTATCGTGAAGCCAACAATATAGGCTATGACGAAACAGCCTAAAATATAGGCTGTGAAACAGTCTATGTTCTACATATAGAACATAGGTGCAGAAGAAGCATAACAGTGAAAAACAGGAAAACAAACGTGAAAAAAATTATACAACAGCTTTTGAGTTAGCACAGGAAATTGTAATCTATACTTCAGGGTTTTAGCTGCAGGAAAGTGCAATTTCGGAACTAAGGGTCTATGTAGAATTTGTGATTTACCTTACTATATCAAAAATATTCAAAAATATCAGTTCTAAACCCCTCCTGCTCTGTATTTTTCGTAAGCTTAGAAGAATTCATGAAAATCTTGCATCTGGATTTTAATTTTTTTTTTTTTTTTTTTTTTTTTTTTTTTTTTTTTTTTTTTTTGTTAAGCCTACTCATGGAAAGTAACTTAATGCCTTTTCCTTATGAACCTTGGATGAAACATATAAATTGACGGTAAAAAAAAGGACTTTTTTTGCTAGCCCCCCCCCCGAACCTTCTAAGACATCCGACCAAAAGTTTTGGATTGTCATTTTGTTCAAAATAATCGAATAGTCCAATAAATGTGCGAATGACCCCTACGGCCTGTGTGGCAAAACAGTAGCTTATGTAAACAGCCGAATGTTGAAACATAGCTTTTATAGTTGGGGCTCGTTCGACGTTGGTTGTGTGATTGGTAAAGGACATTCAAGAATCGTAGGTCAAAAAGTCAAACATTTTTGGGAAAGAAGAGTGAGGGGGCATGGAAATGAGCTAACTGTTTTTCCTGATCAGTTTAAAACTTATATACAAATCCTGGGGCCAAGAGGAGCCTAATGTGTAAAACAAGTCTTTGGCACGGTCCTCTCCTCAATAAATGGGGCCTAAAAGAGGGCCAGATTAGAAAAAAATATTGATTTTCCAAAAAAGGCCCGACAAAGGGTGAGAAAAGGCTAAAACAACTTCCCCCCCCTTGTCCATTTTATGGAAGGGATAGTTTTAGATACTTGGGGAAACACTGTTGAAATTTATCTGGTTAGAAATTTAGAGTTCTATGGCCATTTTTGGAACCAAAATGAGTGGAGGGCAGCCAGCCTTCCTTCAGTGCCCTTTAACCCCCCTCGTAACGCCCATGATATTTGGTCAAAATTTGTAAGATAGTTAATTTGTTTAGAAATTTGGAAAAGTATAATAATTATGCCTCTGGGGTCAATATCACCCCCCCCCCAGTACAGGAGCAATAGTCATTAGTTATGTAGATTACTTATTGTTCTCAGATAAGCTTCAATAAAAAAGTTGGCCATGTGTGGTCTTGATTACCCGATCAGCTAGGGGTTTGTAAATATCGTTTATTTGGCCAAGATTCTGAGAAGCTCCCAGTCAGGTTTTCAAATTATCTGCAATATGTCAGAAATAGTTACGAGATTGAGTCGAAACTTCCAGACACTGCTGGTAAAAGAAAAAGGGAGAGGATCAAGCTAGGGGACTTCAGATTTTGTGCTAGGGGAGGGGATAGGAACTACAAAAATGCATATCTGATCCACAGGAGCTGACAATCTATGCAGAGTTCACCCTGTGTTGCCAGGTTGTCAAAATCGCCTATCTACAATACCTTCGGAACGGATTGAGGTATCAAATTAAAACTTCACGAAGTGTTTAGACAAAGAACGGCTGGATGTCGAAAGTTGACTTTAGTGGAGAGGGTTGAACCGAATAAAAAACACATGACGTTCATCCAGCTTTTCAAAATACTATGCCCGCAATATATCAGGAACAGCTCAGGAGACGGAGTTTTAACTTTCAGGCAGCGTCCAAGAAGAAAATAGAGGGACAGGGGGACATTGAAATTTAATTGGGGAGGGAGGACTACAATATTAAACACTTTAATATTACAAGCCTGCATGGGAATTAGCCTTTTTCATATCTAAATAGCAAGACAGTTATTTGCTGCTTGGTTATCAAAATGGCGCGTCGGCATTACTTTGCGAATAGCTTGGGGTATCAAGTTGAAACTTCCAGGGAGGTTTTTGTTTGGGGGGAGCGTGTTTTTTCTTAGGGAGTCTAAAGGGCCCTTAATTTTGACTTGGGTGGAGAGTTTAGAGGGAAATGTTCAAAGATTTGGTCTCTAATCTGTTAAAAGTCAGTCGGTAATTACTTTCGAAGAGCAGAACGTAAAACAAAGAAACAATTTTTCAGGGTTTTGGATTTTTTTAAAGATAATTTTTCATGAACTTTTGAACGTGAACTTTTGAACATTGTGACGTGAAGAATAGGTGCGTCGTATATTTTTTTCGATTTATGGTTAAATAATTATCCTTCATGAAAAAGAAGAAAGAAGAAAGAAGAAAAATGTTTTCCATTTTCACAAGTCATAAGATTTACCATCATCGTTTACACGATGAAAGGCAACATACTTTTTTTTACTCCTATATTGACGGCACCAGATACTAGAAGGTATCTGATAAGCTGATATGCCTTTACTTCGTTCCGAAGTAAAGGAATCCGCCGTTTCCGAGGTTATGTTTTAAACGTCTATTGAACCTTCTTTTGAAGGAGTCAGCAGAGGGAACTGCAAGAATAATATCTCCAGGAAGATCATTTCCGATACAAGTGCAACGCCGGATGAAACTATTCCTCAAGTTCTTGGCAAGTGCTCCTTTAGATAATTGAACCGAGCTGTGTACCTTCGTGTCTGCCTATACAGCTGGACAAAGGGAGGCACAATTTGAGAGAGCTCGTCCGAGGGAAACGAATTCATGCACTTGTAGAAAACAGCCATCAACACTACATAAAAACTTTCGTTTACAGGCTGGAGCGAGTCATGTGTGGATGCACAGCCCGACCTATTTGACCTATCCTGGATCTTCTTGAGTGGTGTCCACAGAGTTTTCGGACACCACCATATAGAGGGTTTCCATATTCAGCTGTGATTCTGATGCAGGACATGTAGAGTGGGATAATCAAGTTGAATATAGAAGTTTTTTGCAGCGAAGAGTAACTCCCAGCTTTCCTGCGCAGGGGCTTCTCACCTGATCAAGATGATTATTCCATGAGAGATTGTTGGAGAAATTAATCCCCAGTAGACAAAGATCGCTGACTCTTTTTTATAGTTTCATTTCTGAAAATGAAGCTGGGGTGTTGATGTGGAACCTTTGATCGGGTGATAAGTAGCTCTTTTGTTTTCGATGCATCGAAGAGTGATTATCCATGCATCAGACCACTTTTCCATTTTTAAAAGACCCGTCTGTACGGAAAGGGAGACTTTTGTTGTGTCTTTATGTTTTGGGACGGCTGAGTGTCTCTTGTTATCGTCAGCAAAGTGATACAGAGGGCTTGTGAGGTTGTATCCATGTCGTTTATGTAAATGAGGAAAAGCTCAGGTCCCAACACACTACCCCGGGGAACCCATGCTTTCACTGAATATTCCCAGGAAATAGACCCGTCGATCACAATCCGCTGTGAATGATCAGTAAGAAATCCCTCATTCACTTTTAACAGAAATCCACGAACACTGTAAGCATGAAGCGTCTTTAGCAGGCCACGGTGCGATACTCTGTCGAAGCTTTAGCAATGTCTAATAATTATAGCTCATTGTTCTAACCCCATTGTTAAAAGTCCAAGCTACTCCGGATGCTCGGCCACTAGGCAGTCCAATATTGATTGTTTCAAGCGAAAACAGTACTGGAAATCGCGTACAAGGTCGTTTGATTACAGGAACTGTTGATATGTTTTATTGGAGACGCTCTCATAGACTTTGCTAACGCAGGAGAGGAGGCTAATGCGCCAATAGGAGCCCACGCTCGTTGAATCGCCATTCCGGTTCAGGGTAGGTATAACATGAGTGGACTTCCATGTTTGTGGGAAGGATCCAGAGCGAAAGTATGTTCGGAAAAGCAATGACAAACGTCCATCTAGTTTAGCACTGCAGGATGTGAGGACAATATTTGGTATGTGGTCAGGACCTGTGGCTTTAGTCAGATCAAGATGCAGCAAAATGCGAAGGATGTTAGGAGCACACAAATTCACACGATTCAGGACAGTAATGGTTCGGTCAGATAAGTTTGGCACTTTGAGAATTCAGCAAAATCCCTAGCAAGAGCTTCAGCCTTTGCCTGTGGATCTTGTACCACAGTCCCGTTAATCTCTAGAGTAGGAATTGAAGTCCCTTTGGACGACGGTAAAGCCTCCTTGACAACTATCCATCAACTCCTTGTCGAAGCATGTTGAAGCATGGTGGCGAATTTCTCCTTATATTGAAACCGTGACTTTCGAATCACATGGACTGCATCTTTGCGCGTGTTAATGAATGTAATTCTTTCCTCTTTGCTCTCTGAAAATAGCCATTGCTTGTGTGCCTTTCTATTTAATCGGATAGCCTTCTTACACTGGAAGTTGAACCAGGGTTTGTCTTTATTGCAACTTGGATCCGCTTTGAAAGAATATGTGTTTCGACAGAGTCAATTATGGCTTGCTGGTACTTCTCTGCAGCTTTTTCTGGGCCTTCAAGGAGGAAGGCTCACCACTGCTGAGAACAAAGAGTGTTTCTCAAACCGTCCTAATCACCTCTTTTGTATTGCCATATTGCTCGCTTATGCTTTACTTGAGGCGAAATATGAAGTTTTCCATGTGCAATGACGCCAACGTGGTTACTTTTGAGATCATGATCGTCTACCTGAAAGGAGTCAATGTGATTTGTAAGAAAGAGGTCAAGTCGAGATGATCTGTTTGGGGCTTTACAAGAGTCGAAATATAAAAGTTGTTCCAGCCCATATTAGAGAGATAACGGCAGCCTTAGTGTACTTGCTCTGAATGTACTCGAGGGAGGCTTCAAGGTAGCTGGTAATCTGGCAGGCTGGAGGGTTATACACGGTACCAATAATCATGGATTTATTTGGGAGGATCACTCTAATCCACAGGACCTCTTCACCAGCTGAATATGGTACATTTAGGCATGAATATGGTATATGGCTCTGTAGATAAACAGCAAAACCTCCTCCTCCGTATTTAGCGCCGTCAGTGCGGTCACGACCTCAACTGAGGAGCGTGTATCCCTGTATGGTGACCCCACTGCTCTGTATTGTGGTCTCAGTAATGCGTATGATAGAAGGTTTGACCGAGTTCACTAAACATAGGACGTAGTAAAACTTAGATCTGAGACCACACACATTGCAGTGGGCAACCGTAAGCAGGTTCGTTTGTATAGTCGGTGAACGTGCTACAGATCGTCTACAAAAAGGCTGTTTCATCCGAGGCTTTTTATTATTGTCAATATTAACCAGGTAAAAGAAGCTTTGCAGGGTGGTTAGTCCGACAAAACCTATACATCCGTTGCAATGCATCATTAAAAGGAGAACAGTTCCACCTGCCAACGCACTTCATTACCGCATCTTCAATATGGAGGTGGTACTCTATAATGGGTTACGGTTTGGCACAAGTGCCTCCCACCTTATAGTACCACCATAAATATATATATATATATATATATATATATATATATATATATATATATATATATATATATATATATATATATATATATATATATATATATATATATATATATATATATATATATATATATATATATATATATATATATATATATATATATATATATATATATATATATATATATATATATATATATTAAAAACAATTTACTTAATAATTTCAAAACTTTGGATACTTGTCAACACAGTGCTTAGCAACATTTATAGATTTGTCCCGCCTTTGTTTTAACTTGTGTATGACTCTGGCATCATAATCTTTAGACTGATCTCAAAGTCATTTTTACGCTTGATCTTTAACTTCATTATTGGATCAAAGCTGTTTTCTGCGTAGAGTCTCTTTAATGGGTCCAGCTAAATGAAAATCTGATGAACGAGGTCAGTGTAGTAGAGGTGATTTGGAAGGGTCTACCTCCCCCATCTTGGACTATTTCTGGATTTAAGGATTGACACATGTGGGTGCAAATTTTCTTGGAGAAAAGTCACAACGATCCTTAGTCAAGGGTCAACGACGTTTCGTTTGACTGGAAAGGCTTCCTTTTTGTGAGCTTATCAATTTAATATTCGCTGTTTCTGGCTCGTTGACCTTTAGGACAGCCACGTTGACCTTTAGGACCTTTGACCTCTAGGACAGCCGTTGATCTTTAGTACCTTTAGGTAAGCTCCTGTGAATTTCAGAATACTGTATGTTTTAAGGCCTGCTATTTGAACAAAACATTGTGGAATCTCGACTGAAGGTGTGGTTTTTCTTTGTATCAATGCAAGTCCACATGTGACACTGCTAAACTAAAAAAAAAGGTTTGAAAACTGGGGTAGAAGATCCCTCCAAATACACATACTATCCTAACCTTGCCTTTCGACATTCATCAATTTGGACCCCTTAAAAAGGCACTACACTAAAAAGGTTTTCAATTCAAAGAAAAAGTTGAAAATCAGGTTAAAAAATGGCTTCGAAATCAATCTAAGGAATTTTTTGCCAGAGACTTACATAAATTAAAACAACGGCAGCATAAGCGTACAAATGTTGCCAGGGACTGAGTTAAAAAGTATCCAAAAATTTGAATTGATTAAACAACCGGTTCCTGGACTACATTGATTTGTTTCATTACTTATTGAATGTCCTTTAAGGACATTCTGCCGTTTTAGGACACCAAACCTCGACTTTGCTCCAAATAGGAACCATTTGAAATCAATTTAAAACTCTGAGAAGCTAGTTGATTGGAAAGTATTAATTAATCGTATTTTAGGCTTTCTAGTTGCAGAGGAAGTAATGCCACACCGTGGCAGTACTTGATTAAACTAAGTTGATTCACTTTATTTTTAATGAATTTACGTTTGGTGATGTGTGATTGCGTATCAGCTATAAGGAAAGGTATGTGAGTCATTGTGTAGGCAGGGGTGGGGGTAGATGCATAGGACAGCACATTTTAATGTCTAAACTCCTTACACTTGCATTAGCCTTCGCTAAAATGTAAAAAGAAGTAGGGGTTGGGGGAGAAGGAATTAATTAAAATATTTCTCTATGTACCTTAAAATATTACATTCCCATGTCCATCACAGAGGTGGAAAATTCAAGGCGGGCCATCATGAGCTCCACCAGGATGTTTCTGTTGGGGGGGGAGGGCCAGGGCTAGTAGGAGCTTTTTTCAGTAATTTTAAATATTGATATTTCTTTTTTTCTATTTATATGAAATATTTCAATGTATTTACACAAATGTAAGTAATGTTTTTATTGATCGGAGGAGTCGTGATGGCTTCAGCTACGTAGAAGATCAAAAGTCTCACAGAATATATGAACAATAATACCCATCTTCGTCCGACCAAAATTCTGCATTAGAAATATTAATAGGGACTTTTTTAAGTATATTCAAATTTTGTCTAAAATTTTAATTACAATCTAATATTATAATTCTTAATCAGAAAAAACGAAAACATAGAGAGGTACTAATCAGTTTACATTTATTGATATATATATTTTAACAGAAATTTACCAGGGGTGTAAGGGACCAGTACCCCTCATTATGTTTTGGTTAGGCTTAGCCATGATTTGGAAAACAATCAGAAACTAAATTTTAACAGACAGTTTTTTTCAGCTGGAAATAAGGAACAGCTTTGAACCCCATTTGAAAAGAAATTAAATTAAAAAAAACAAGTTTTTCAACTGAAAGTAAGGAGCAACATTAAAACATAAAACGAATAAAAATTATTAGGTATATGAAGGCACATCGCTCTCTACTCTAAAATTTGAATTTGCTCCAATTCTTTAAGAATGACTCCTGAGACACAACTGACGTTTATTTAGAACAATAAGAATCTTTTTTTAAAAGTGCTAAAAAATTTGAGCGAGAAGAGCAAGGTATTGAGGATGGGGGCAACCCCCTCGTATACGGAATAATTTCTGTATAGTTTTGAGTTTCAATGTTGCGCCTTACTTTCAGTTGAGTAGACTTGTTTTTCTTTATTCAATAGCTATAAAAAACTAAAGATTTTTATAATTGAACAGCTAGATCAATGCAATCAATCATGGCAAAAAATAATAAAAAAAATCAGTAAATAAATGATAATAAAACCAAAAACACGTATCCGTTCTGGGAAAATACAAAATTAAACATTTCCTATTCTAGTGGCTTCAGGTTTCGGCTTATGGGTAGTCATGAATTCTGAGTTTGATGGCGTATTTCTTAATCGAGGTTGCTCTACTTTTAAGTTGTTTTCCTTCTTTTTTCTATAATTTTGCAAACTTTATTATTTAGTAATAACTTGGGATGTTTAAGTTCCAACTCGAAACATGTATTAACCATATTTTGGAATAACCATAAAAAGATGATACTTTGATTCAGTGTAGTCAGTTTTTTGGTTCTTATGTTTTTTTTTCTATTAAAAAGGATCGCTTTTTAGCTTCATTACTATTAATAGGATCGCTTCATTACTATGAAGAATTTAATTTTTTTTCCAACCAAATCATTTAGCAAAAATATTTGTGGAAAACTCGAAAGTGGTCATTTAGTTACAAATTTGAACTTACATTGCCCTTATTAAGGGTAAAAAAACATTGGTAGGCAGCCAACCATGGGCCAATTTTTTCCAGCGTTTTTCCCAATTCTGCTCTCTTTCCTTTGGTTTCCTCATAATTAATTTATAGTCCCAAATTTCTATTGGGGCATACCTCCCTTCCCCTACCCCCCCCCCCCCCGCGGGCACCCATGTTTCTTATATTTAGTTAATTTATTCCGTAGAATTTCCATTCCTGATATTTTCTTAATCTTGGAGTAGGATTTTAGATCAGTTACACTGTATAATTCATGACCATTCTCAAACAAGGAGGAGCAAAATTAGAAGTCAAAGTTCCAACAAATCATCAGCAAGTCAAAATAATTGACAGCAAATTCTTCTCTTGCAATTAATGTGGAAAACTGTCTTTCCCTATCAGCGCTTGGTCACGCATGTCCGATCTACTCTTTGGTTCTGAATGAGCAAGTCATGCAGAAAGCTTGGAATTCCAAGAAGTTTTAGTCGGTAAACATACTCGACAAAATAATTTGAGGTTTAGCGTTAAGCCACGACCAGAATTACAAATGAATTTGAAATAAAAATGTGTTAAGGCCTTTATTCCTAATAATAATAAAATTTTGGTTTGTTTCAAATATTCTGGTATTAAAAAGAAAGAAGTGGTATGCTATACTAAAAAAGGAAAACAAAATACGTTTCAGCGGTACTTAACTTTCAAAAAGATAGATGAACATTAAACTAGAAATGTCTTTTTTCCCCGCCAATCCACCTTAGAAATCAATGTAAAAAAGAAAAAAAAACGTAAAAACTATTCACATAAGAATAATCAGAAAACCTTTCTCTTGGCATGGACCAAGCTTGCCTATTTGGGTCTAGCCCCTCTCTAAATTATAAGATTTTATGATTCATCCCTGGACATGGGTTTATTCAGACGTGCCCAACGTCTATGATATTAGTATAAAAATGGTGACTCAATAAAGGCTCTCAAGTGTACAGCGATAATGCAAATAAGGTTAAAAATAGACAAAGAGGAAAAAAAGGGCCCCTCTGCTCACCATTGAGTGAATCAGAGTCTACAATCAGTCTGACATGAAATCTTTTCACCTTTTAGTCCTCCAGTTCATTTAATTCTGAAAATTTAAATGACATCTGAACAAGATTGGACATTAAGTAAACAAAATACTCCAATTATGTTAATGAGTCCTCCCAAAGGTGACACATACTGAATATTTGTATTCTCAAAGTAATCAGGATTATCTTTTTTAGTTGAGGCAATAGCAATGATGTTATTTTTATTATTGTTATAGTGTTAATCCTATATCTTATTTTGTATCCTTTTAACATACCATATCATTCGCAACAGATGACAATAAAATGTTTCAAGATTCAAATCTTGATTTTAAGGGAACAAAAGGAGCTAATCAAGCATATTAATCACCATAGTGTGATTCACCAATGATCACCAAGAATCACCATGATCACCAACTGAGAAATGTTCAGGAGGAAGTCAGTGAAATTTGCAGCTTTTTCGGGGTTGAAGCACTTTCGGTAAAGGGTAATGTACCTACAGATAAAGTTTTAATTCAAAAGTGTAACCCTAGGGTTCCACTTTTCAATCTAGAACAATTTAAGTGTTCTAAATTTGAAGGGCCTTATCACCGTCCTGAAGACGAGGTTAGGTTCTACGCCCAGTGGCCTAAGGACATACCAGATCGCGATAAGTGCATAAGATACGGTAAAAACTCTTCTATATCATGGAATCCTCGTTTTTGGATGTTTAAGAGTGAACTTTAAGTAATATTTTTATGTAGATATGTGTTTTTTTCAAAAAATCTATTATTATGTTTAAGCAATAATTATCTTTAAGGTTCACCCATCTTTATTCTTTGGAATAGTTCTATTCATTCACTAAACTATCATGAAATTGTAAGTAGGTAACAATCTCTTTCTTGAATTCCCCTCTTGGATACACAATATGGAAATTTCATTCAAAAAATCACGAGAAAATTGTAAGTAAGTAACAAACTCTTTCTTGAATTCACCTCTTGGATGCACAATACAGAAATTTCATTCAGGATATTATAAAAAAATTATAAACAAACTCTTTCTTGAATTCGCTTCCTGGACACACAATACAGCAATTTTATTCAAGAAATCATGAAAAATTGTAAGTAAGTAACAAACACTCTCTTGAATTCTCATCCTGGATACACAATACAGACATTTCATTCAAGAAATTATGAAAAAAATTATAAACAAACTCTCTCGTGAATTCACCTCTTGGATACACAATACGGAAATTTCATTCAAGAAATTATGAAAAAATTGTAAGTAAGTAACAAACTCTTTTTTGAATTCACCTCATGGATACACAATACAGAAATTTCATTCATGAAATTATTAAAAAATTATAAATAACTACCTAACTCTTTTTGTATTCGCCTCTTGGATACACAATACGGAAACTTCTTTTGAGAAACTATGAAAAAAAATTGTAAGTAAGCAAGTAACAAACTCTTTCTTGAATCAATTAAAAAAACTTTCCGAAAAATAAGTTTTTCAAAGAAAAGTAAAGGCCATTTTAAACTTAAGCTCAGAAGATACAAATACCTGTGAAAATTCAAACTCAAAACGACCAGAAATTACTATTAAAGAATAAATGAAACCCAAAACGAACTGAAATTAAAAAAAAACCATAGCAAAAAACATACAACAAGTAATAATATAAATGAATAAATAGATCTTAAAGCGAGTAATGCTTAGATTAAACATGAAAATCAAGCTTAAAACTAAAACAATTGTTTGCTATTAAATTATAAATAAAACTTAAAACGAATAGAAATTAAATAAACAATCAATGCGAACAAACATACAATATATATTAATAAAAATGAATGAATAAATCTTAAAACAAGTGAAACTTAAATTGAATATGCAAATCAAGTTTGAATCGATTAAAAATATCTAGAAACAAGAGTTTGGGTATCGCCTCACTGCAGTAGCCTAAAACCTACCGCATCGTTGGCGCCTTACTGAAAACCATATGAGTCTTGAACGGTCTTGGAAAATCAAAATCAAATTGAATATTGTATATATAATGATATTAATTGTTGAAAGATCCATCAGTTCAAGATTTGTTTTCCACTGTAATTTTTACTTTCATTTTCAATGCTGTAAGAACTGGAAAACAATAAATTTGTAATATACGAGTAATTCGTTTTCAGTGAAGCGCCAATGACACAGAAGCCTTTAGGTTTTTACAGTTGAAGAAGGGGACAGTATCCAAATTTTGTTTGTAGTGAAACTATAATTGTCTTGACCAATCTTGGAAAGAACTAATAAATTAAACTGAATATTTTATGTTTAATGATGTTAATTGCTGAAAGCTCATCAGTTCAAAATTTTACTGTAATTTTGATATTTATCTTCAATATTAAGTACAAAAGAAAAAATTTGTAATGTAATTCGTTTTCAGTAAAGCGCCAATGACGCAGTAGGTTTTAGGCTTCTGCAATGAGTCTTGAATTCACCTTCTTGGATACACAATACAGAAATTTCATTCATGAAATTATGAAAAAATTATAAGTAAGTAACAAACTCCTTCTTGAATTCAACGGATACATCAGATAACATTCATAAAATCCAAGTTCTATTCATTTTGACTTTATGCATCCTTATGTTGAATTTAGGTTAAACCGGTTATAGATGGTAGCCCACCCACTCAGACACACACAGTCATAGTGAGAGAGAGACATGCAAAAAGTTGGGTCAATTAAGATTCACTTAGAGTGGCGCGCCACTCTAATAAGAGTGACACGCCTCTTACAATTGTTTTATAATTTCACGAATAAAATTTCTGTATTGTGTATTCAAGAGGTGAATTCAAGAAAAAGTTTGTTACTTACTTACAATTTTTTCATAATTTCATGAATGAAATTTCTGTATTATGTATTCAAGAAGTGAATTCAAAAAGAGTTGGTTACTTGCAATTTTTTCATAATTTCATGATTGAAATATCTGTATTGTGTATCCAAGATGCGAATTTAAGAAAGAGTTTGTTACTTACTTACAATTTTTTCATAATTTCTTGAACGAAATTTCCGTATTGTGTATCCAAGAGACGAATTCAAGAAAGAGTTTGTTACTTACTTGCAATTTCTTATAATTTATTGAATGAAATTTCCGTATTGTGTATCCAAGAGGCAGATTCAAGAAAGAGTTTGTTACTTACTTACAATTTTTTTCATAGTTTCTTGAATGAAATTTCTGTATTGTGTAATTCAAGAGGTGAATTCATGAAAGAGTTCGTTACTTACTTACAATTTTTTCATAATTTCATGAATGAAATTTCTTTATTGTGTATCCAAGAGACGAATTCAAGAAAGAGTTTGTTACTTACTTGCAATTTTTCATAATTTATTGAATAACATTTCCGTATTGTGTATCCAAGAGGTGAATTCAAGGAGTTTGTTACTTACTTACTTACAATTTTTTTTAGTTTCTCGAATGAAATTTCTGTATTGTGTATTCAAGAGGTGAATTCAAAAAGAGTTTGTTACTTACTTACAATTTTTTCATAATTTCATGAATCAAATTTCTGTATCGAGTATCCAATAGGTGAATTCAAGAAAGAGTTTGTTACTTACTTACAATTTTTTCAAAATTTCTTGAATGAGATGTCTGTTTTGTGTATCCAAGAGGTGAATTCAAGAAAAAGTTTGTTTCTTACTTACAATTTTTTCATAATTTCTTGAACAAAATGTCTGTACTGTGCATCCAAGATGTTAATTCAAGAAAGAGTTTGTTACTTACTTACAATTTTTTCTTAATTTCTTGAATGAAATGTCTATAATGTGTATCCAATAGGTGAATTCAAGAAGGAGTTTGTTAGTTACTTACAATTTTTCCATAACTTCTTGAATGAAATTTCCGTATTGTGTATCCAAGAGGCGAATTCAAGAAAGATTTTGTTACCTACTTACTTACCATTTTTTTCATAGTTACTTGAATGAAATTTCTGTATTGTGTATTCCAGAGGTGAATTCAAAAAGAGTTTTTTCCTTACTTACAATTTTTTCATAGTTTCATGAATGAAATTTCTGTATTCTGTATACAAGAGGTGAATACAAGGAAGATTTTGTTACTTACTTACAATTTTTTCATAATTTCATGAATGAGATGTCTGTTTTATGTATGCAAGAGGCGAATTCAAGAAGAAGTTCGTTTTTTACTTACAATTTTTTCTAAATTTCTTGAATGAAATGTCTATAATGTGTATCCTATAGGTTGAATCAAGAAGGAGTGTGTTACTTACAATTTTGCTTAAATTTCTTCAATGAAATGTCTACATTGTGTATCCGAGAGGTGAATTGAAGAAAGAGTTTGTTACTTACTTAAAATTTTTCATAATTTCTTCAATGAAATTTCTATATTGTGTATCCAAGAGGTTAAATCAAGAAAGAGTTTGTTACTTACTTAATATTTCTTCATAATTTCATGAATGAATATAAATATTCTAAAAAATAAATACGGCTTAAGCTTAAAGAAATTTATTGCTGAAACATATTAAAAGATTGTTTGAAAAAAAACAACATATTTACAAAAAATTAATACTTAAAGTTCACTGTTAAACATCAAGAAACGAGGATATCATGATATAGAATAGTTTTTACCGTGTCTTATGCGCTTATTGCGATCAGGTATGTCCTTAGGTATCCACTGCGCGAAGGACCTAACCTCGTCTTCAGGACGGTAATAAGGCCCTTCAAATTTAGGACACTTAATTTCTTCTAGATTGAAAAGTGGAATCCTAGGGTCACACTTTTGAATTAAAACTTTATCTGTAGGTAAATTACCCTTTACGTAGAGTGCTTCAACCCCAAAAAGGCTCTAAATTTCACTGACTTCCTCCTGAACATTTCTCAGTTCCTGACCACTTTTATTAAGTGGTGTAATCACTCTATCATAGAATTCCAGTCTGTTTATACGACGTAATGTAGTACTCCACAAGCCTTTATCATACTCAAACATATTATAGTTCACTATCCAATGACAACAGTCAATTTCTTCGATTTCCATAGACAATAATAAAAATACACATTCAAATATAACACCAGAAGATGATTTTTTCAAAATGATAAATTCTGTGTCATACAGTCCTCTCATCTTGTAAGCTATTAATGTAGTATTTAAGTGGGGAAGTACTTCCTCAAACTTTTATACCTTTGTGCAAGGTCAAATGGACATATGGCTAGGGGGATGAGTCCTAAAACCATCTGAATTCATTGTGGGGAGGAGTCATAAAACCCGTAGAATATTCATTGCGGGGAGGAGTCATAAAACTCGG
Source organism: Artemia sp. Qi Xiang Cuo (assembly GCF_049724085.1). Classification (NCBI taxonomy): domain Eukaryota; kingdom Metazoa; phylum Arthropoda; class Branchiopoda; order Anostraca; family Artemiidae; genus Artemia; species Artemia sp. Qi Xiang Cuo. The sequence continues at coordinate 19,174,029 of NC_142796.1, read as the reverse complement.
TATCTATTGCTTTCAAATGAAGCCTGGAAATTACAATTTGTTCATAATTCCTTGATTGAAATTTCTGTATTGTGTATCCAAGAGGTGAATTCAAGAAAGAGTTTGTTACTTACTTAAAATTTTTCATAATGACATATCCGACAATGGATGATGATAAAGATTTTATTCATTCTAATATATAGATCTTGTCAAAATTATCCGACATATCCTACAAATGATATCAAAAAAGAATCTTAATAAAGAATTTGTTCAATTTGGTACTTAAATTCTGTCAGTGTTATCAAACATATCTGTCAAAAAGACATTGATAAGGAATTTATTCACTCTGATATTTAGATTTTCTCAATTTTATCAAGCGTATCTGACAAAAGATGTTGATAAAGAATTTATGCACTCTGATACCTAGATTTTCCGAATGTTATCTGATGTACCCGACAAAAGAAGTTGATATAGAATTTATTGACTATGATACTTAGATTTGTTCAGTGTTATCAATCATATCTGACAAAAGACAATGATAAAGAATTTATTCACTCTGACACTTTCAAACGTATCTGTCAAATGATATTGATAAAGAATTTATATATTCTGATGCTTAGATTTTCTCAATTCTATCCGTTGCATCCGATAAAGATGCTGATAGAAAAAATTCATTCAATCTGATACTTAGATTTTGTCAATGTTATCCCCTGTATTTGACAATAGATGTTGATAGAGAATTTAGTCACTCTGAAACTTAGGTTTTGATAATGTTAACCGAAATATCCAGCAATGAATGTTGATAAAGAATCTATTCGCTCTGATACTTAGATTTTTATCAATTCTATCCTGACCTAACCGACAAAAAGGGTTGATAATGAATTTTTCTTTCTAATACTTGAATTTTCTCCATGTTAACCTATCTATCCAACATGTGATGTATGCAAAATCCGTTTCTTACATCCCCGATGTTTTAATAGACATTCTAAACGTTTGATATGCTAGCATACTCTAAAAATAATGAACATATAGCAATGTAATGCATAATATATTTTTTAATGAAATAATGTTATATAGAATGTCAATACAAAAAAATATATTATTATATATTATTAATATTAATGAACAACTTTAGACATTTTGAATCAGTTCCATAAAATAGTTTACCTTGTTCTCTCTTGATATTGTACCTATTGTCTTCTCTTAGTTCGTAATCAGTAGAATAATCATTATTCCAATTTGAGTCATACGTAATTCTTACTGATATGTCCCTGACCGGATCAATATGCGTTTCGTCTGTGGTATTATTTGGTTCATTGACTGTTTGATCAATGATGTTAGTAACGTTTGCTGGCACTTTGTTTTTCATCGATTCATCCTTATATTCCTTAGTGATATTTTCTGCCAGTGCCCTTTTTATTTTTCTGGCAATTTCACTGTCTATTATCACATTATTTTTACATAGGTAACAGTTCTAGCACATAGACAAGATATGGTTTATGATATTAGTAGAAGAGTAGGCCTTCCTCTTCCCATTTGCTTTCATTTGAGTGCTAATACCCAAAAGCTCACCATAAGGGTTAACACTAGCTAACATGTTACCACAAGCACTAGCAAGAAGATGCCCCTCCTCATCAACTATTATTTTTATGTTGGCATTCTCTTTGAGTGCAATCATCTCCGGAGATCTGAAACTCACATATCCAAAATCATATGAATTGAATTTTTTTGGTACTCCATAAAAATTTTATTCCTTGCTGTCATGACAACGCATGCATACGTTTCCGATAGTGCTACCACTTGTACTTGTTTCACAGTTCAAATACTTCTCCATGTCATCATTCAATGCTACAATAACACTATCTTTCGAACACACTTTCTTAAAATGCTTCATACTCACTTTTTAAAGATATGAATTATGTGTTTATCCTTCCACTACATAAAAAATACTGATTTAATACATGCAATAAACTAGGTAGTGTCGATAATCTGCCATAGAGTGCCAGTGGGAAAGCCGTTTCGTGTCTATGAGCAAGCGTGGAGTACGTGTGGAGTACGTGGCAAGCATATTTCATATCATTTTAAGATACTTAAATAAAGTTGAATAATTTCGATGTAAAAAAAAAATCAGTCCAAAAAAAGTGCTACTATAAACGTTATTTTTCTAATAGTAAAACTCACGAATAAAATATCCATATCCTTCTCATTTTGAGTTTCGAAAATATTTAATGTGATTTTCTATGTTTTAAGTATGTTTCATGTCATTCTAAGACATGTAAAAAAGTTGAAAAAAATATATCATGTTAAAAAAATAATAAAAAAAATAAAAAAGTACCATGTAAAAAAAAACTTCAAAAAAGTAAAAAAATTGGTGGGAGATGGCCCAAAAAATTGGGCGGAGGGGGCCCCTTGGAGGTGGGGGTAGGGGGCCTTTGGAGATTGAGGTCCTTGGTGGTTAGGCTCATTGATGATTGCAATCCTTGATGCTTCAAACGTATAATCACCTCACTACTTGATTTCTAAGGATTTCTAAGCATTGTTCTGAATTTCTTTATTAAAGTTCTTTTCTTGGCATCTTCATCTCTATTAGTATCAACTTTTTAGTATACGATAATGTTAGAGCATATTTTATATTGAGAACACTGTTCAAACGGTACTTGTGTATTATACAGAACAAATCCGAGAGTAGGCTAGGTCAAGTCACAGGTCAAGTCTTTTCATCGTTATTTGTTTCCATAGATTAATGCCTAGGACGTTATTCCATATGCGATCAATTTTGGACAAGATGCAAGGTACCTTCAGGCTAGAGGTTATTAGTGTCTGACAATTTTTTACTCAGAAACATGCTCGGCTTGGCTGTATCTTTAATAAAAACATTATTTATATGAAAAAACATGATTATATACCATCTAAGTGAAACCAGTATTTTTACAAAGAGACCATCTTTGAATACCTAATATGACGAAGTCGAGTTTTGGCTATTGAACCTAGGAAAACATGTCTGACAAGGCTTATAGTTGTGAAATATATAGATACCCACGGTAAAACATGAACCCATTAAACTGCACATATATTCTTTTGTAATTCCTCATACATCTCTGATTGGCCCAGAAAATGGGTGTTGGCTCAGAAACCTGTCTACTAAGGCATATACCGGTCCTAGTAATAGATGAATGACCGTGGTAAGGCATGTATTGTTGAAACTTATATATTCATGCCTCAGGCTTGCATACTCTGTATCTATTATTGCCTTACTACTAGTGCTACCTCGGCAACCAAACTACAACGAGCAATAGAGTAAAACCTGAATAAAAAATCACCTACAAGCGGGGGCTACCAACCCTTCAAGCACCCCTTAGTGTTAGAATGTCACTTGTGTTTTACTAAAAACTGCGTTTCATACTTTTATTTAGAAACAATACATGCATATGTATAATCAATCAGTTTATTTTCACTAGTTTCATTCAGGAAATAAATTTCATCAAAATTTCCTGTTTTTTAAATCCAATAATTGTTTGTTGTAACTTTTACTTCGTCATTTATTGTTACTTATGTTTATTTTAAGTTTGATTTCTTGCTAATAATTTCTGCTCCTTTTCCGTTTTATTATCATCATTTACTATTCTTGAAAACACATTTTTTTTATATATCTAACTTCAAAATATAAACCTTACTATTGTGTTAAATGAATAGGAAAAAATAACAAATAATAAATAAAAAATATAAGTATAAGGAATAAACGATATAAGGAATAAATAATATAAGGAATTAAAAATAAATAATATAAATGTGAATTGGAAATTCCTTACTAAATAGTAAGGAATTAGTCTCCTTTACAATCGTATTGGCTGAGATGTTAACATCCTCAAAGGAATTTTCAAGCAATGGAACCGTAGGAATCGAAATGATGGAATTTCAACAAAAGTATCAAAGAAAACTTATCCTCATAAAAGGTAAATTTTATTTACTTGCTCCCAATCTGGCAAATTAAGTCTACTCTTTTCTCCCAGGTTCTAAACAAGTTTCCTTGAGTTTTTTTTCCTCAGTGTTGCCAAATTCTCCTGACGATAATTGCGACCCAAGTGCAGTTTGAGCTTTTGTAAAAATGTGAGTATGACATTTTTACAAAAGAAACAAACTGATATTTGAAACTGATTTATGTTACAATCCAAATTTATACTAGGCAATATCAATGGTAGCGCACAAGTGCTGCCTAAAAAAATAGAATGATATGTCGTCCTTTGCATTTTTTTTTTTATATAAGGCCACTTTATATGGAAGACTTGGTCAGAAGAACTTCAGAAGGGGCTTAATCGCTTGAAAATTGAAAGTTCTAGTGACTGTTTTGAGAGTCAAAAGTGACTAGAGGGCAGTCAGCCACCCTCAAATGGCTTTTTCAGCTGCCCACCCTCTCAATCCTCAAAGGTATTCGATGCAAAATTTAATATAGAAGTTTTAGTAATCGAAATAATAATCGAAATGTCCGTTAAGAGCGCCTCCAGGAATACTATTATCCTCAGAGCATCTGGGGCAAGGGTTGTAAATTATTCAAGCTGTCCATTATTTATATTTAAGTTTGGTAACGGAAAAAGCGGAATGCTTGATTCTGAGTGTAAAAAAAAGGCTAACAGTATTATGTTAAAACTTCCTTGGAATGTTTAATTAAACCAATGGACAATACGTGAATGATGGTTGTCAAAATGGTGTATCTGCAAATTCCTCAGGAACAGTTACCGGTATTAGGTTGAAAATGGTGAAAGCTATAAACTTTGCCCATTGTTTACATACTGTATTGGTTATTGGGAAGTATATAGACATTTTTTGTGGGGCGATTTTTCTGGCATAGGAAGGGTTACCTGGGAGGATCTTTCTATTGAGGAACTGTTCGTGGGGGAAGTGAATTTAACATGGAAGGGAAGCATTATTTAAAAATCAATCAGAAACCGAATATAAAAAGACAAGTTTTTCAGCTAACTGTAAGGAGCAACATTAGAGCCTCAGAGGAACAGAAATTATTACGTATGTGAAGGGAGATTGCTCCCTCATCATTACCCCACTCTTCACGCTAAAGTTCTTAAGAACTTTAAAAAATCTTATTATTCTAATTAAAATTGGGTTTCAGGAGTCATTCTTAAATATTTGGAACAAAAAGTCGAATTTTTCGTACAGAGCAAGGTAGGCTATTGAGGAGAAGGCAGCCCCCTCGTATACGCAATAATTTCTGTCTGTTTTAAGTTTTAATGTTGTTCCTTACTTTCAACTGAAAAAACTTGTCTTTTAAGTTTAGTTTCAGGAAAAGTTGAGGAGGATGTTAAGGTAAACCAAAATACTCTGTGTGCATCCAGGATGTCAAAACTGCATATCTACGATATCCCAGGAACGATTAAGGTATCAAGTTGAAACTTTCAGGGAATGTTGGACATACCTGCAATAGCTCAGGAACGGCTAAGGGTATTAAATCAAAGTTTAAGGAAAATGTTGAGTAGGATGTTGGACTAAGGCAAGTCACTATAATGTGCGTCCAGTATGTCAAAAGAAAGTATCGACAATATGTCAGAAACTGCTGGGGTTATTCAGCTGAAACTTTTCATAGGAATGTCAAAAAAATTAAGACATCCTAAAAGGATCCTCTAAGGTTTACTTAGAGTGGCGCGCCACTCTAAGTGAATCTAGATTAACCCAGCTTTTTGCATATCTCTCTCACTTATTTTCTGAGGGGGGGGGCCCAGAAAATTGGTGCCCCCGTCACCCTGTCACTTTCTACCGGTCTAGGCGTTTACCCCCCCCCCCACCATCCATTGAAACCCCATCACCTGGAAAACACACTTTGTGTGTTTGTATGTGGGTAAGTTTTTGTGTGTGTGTAAGTTTTTGTGTGTGTGTGTGTGTAAGTTTTTGTGTGTGTGTGTGTAAGTGTGTTTGTGTGTGTGTGTTAGTTTTTGTGTGTGTGTGTATGCGTTTATGTGTGTGTGTAAGTGTTTATGTGTATTTTATTTTTTGTGTGTGTGTTAGTTTGTGTGTGTGTGTGTGTAAGTGTGTGTGTGTGTGTGTGTAAGTTTTTGTGGGCGTGTATAAGTTTTTTTGTGTGTGTTTAAGTTTGTTTGTGTGTGTAAGTTTTTGTGTGTGTGTGTATGTTTTTTTGGGGGTGTAATTTTTTGTGTGGGTGTAAGTTTTTGTTTGTGTGTGTGTGAGTTCTTGTGTGTGTGTAAGTGTTTGTGTGTGTGTAATTTTTTTTGTGTGTGTAAGTTTGTGTGTGTGTGTAAGTTTTTGTGTGTGTGTGTGAGTTTTTTTGTTTGTTTTATTTTTTGTTGTGTGTTTAAGTTTTTTTCTGTGTGTAAGTTTTTGTGTGTGTGTAAGTTGTTTTGTGTGTGTGTAAGTTTTTTTGCGTGTGTAAGTTTTTGTGTGTGTGTGTAAGTTTTTGTGTGTGTGTAAGTGTTTGCGTGTGTGTGTAAGTTTTTGTGTGTGTGTGTGTAAGTTTTTGTGTGTGTTTGTGCAAGTTTTTGTGTGTATGTGTGATAGTTTTTGTGTGTTTGTTTGTTTTTGTGTGTGTGTAAGTTTTTTTGTGTGTGTAAGTTTTTGTGTGTGTGTAAGTTTTTGTGTGTGTGTAAGTTATTGTTTTTGTGTTAGTTTTTGTGTGTGTGTGTGTGTGTAAGTTTTTGTTTATGTGTGTAAGTTTTTGTGTGTGTTTGTAAGTTTTTTTTTGTGTTTTTAAGTTTTTGTGTTTGTGTAAGTTTTTGTGTGTGTGTGTAAGTTTTTGTGTGTGTGTACGTTTTTGTGTGTGTGTGTGTAAGTTTTTGTGTGGGTGTAAGTTTTTGTTTGTGTGTAAGTTTTTGTGTGTGTGTAAGTTTGTGTGTGTGTGTAAGTTTTTGTGTGTGTGTGTGGGAGTTTTTTTGTGTGTGTAAGTTTTTGTGTGTGTGTGTATGTTTTTTTTGTGTTTATTTTTTTTTCTGTGTTTGTTTGTTTGTGTGTGTGTGTGTGTATGTTTGTGTGTGTGTGTAAGTTTTTGTGTGTGTGTGTGTAAGTTTTTTTTTGTGTGTAAGTTTTTGTTTGTGTGTAAGTTTTTGTGTTTGTGTAAGTTTTGTGTTTGTTTGTATTTTGTGTGTGTGTTAGTTTTTGTGTGTGTGTTAGTTTTTGTGTCTGTGTTAGTTTTTTTGTGTGTGTGTTTAATTTTTTGTGTGTTTGTAAGTTTTTGTGTGTGTAAGTTTTTTGTGTGTGTGTGTAAGTTTCTGTAAGTTTTTGTGTGTGTGTGTAAGTTTTTGTGTGTGTAAGTGTTTGTGTGTGTGTGTAAGTTTTTGTGTGTGTGTGTGTTTAAGTTTTTGTGTGTGTTTGTGCAATTGTTTGTGTGTGTGTTTGTGCAAGTTTTTGTGTTTTTTTTAGTTTTTGTTTTTGTGTATGTTTTTTTTTTTGTGTATGTGTTTGTGTGTGTGTGTTTTTTTTTTTGTGTTTAATTTTTTTTGTGTTTCTTAGTGTTTTTTTGTGTGTGTATTTTTTAATGTATGTAAGTAATTTTTTTTGTGTGTTTGTGTTTGTTTTTGGGTGTTTATAAGTTTTTGAGTGTTTGTTAGTTTTTTTTTTTTTTTTTTTTTTTTTTTTGTTTTGTATTTTTTTTTTGTTTTATTTTTTTTGTTTGTTTTTTTTTTTTTTTTTTTTTTTATTTTTTTGTGTTCGTGTTTTAGTTTTTGTTTGTGTGTAAGTTTTTGTGTGTGTGTGTGTAATTTTGTTTTTGTGTTTAAGTTTTTTTGTGTGGGTTTTTTTTATTTTGTGTGTGTTATTTTTTTTTTTTGTGTATGTTTATTTTTGTGTGTAATTTTTTGTTTTTTTTTTATTTTCTTTTTTTTTGTGCAATTTTGTTTGTGTGTTCGTTTTTGTGTGTGTGTGTGTGTGTAAGTTTTTTTGTGTGTGTATGAGTGTTTTTGTTGGTATGTTTTGTGTGTGTGTGTGTAAGTTTTTGTGTGTGGTTATTTATCTGTTTTTGTTTATGTTTTTTTTTGTTTGTAATTTTTTTGTTTTTTGTAGTTTTTGTTTGGTTGCTTTAGTTTGTGTTTTTTTATTTGTTTTTGTTCTTTTATTATTTTTTTTTTGTGTTTTTATTTTTATGTGTGTAAGTTTGTTTGTGTGTTTTTAAGTTTTGTGTGTGTTTTAGTTTTGGAGTGTGTGTTTTAGTTTTTGTGTGTGTAAGTTCTTGTGTGTGTGTAAGTTTTTGTGTGTGTGTGTGTGTAAGTTTTTGTGTGTTTGTATGTGTTTGTAAGTTTTTTTGTGTGTGTGTAAGTTTTTGTTTGTGTGTGTAAGTTTGTGTGTGTGTGTGTGTGAGTTTTTGTAAGATTTTGTGTGTTTGTAAGTTTTTGTGTGTGTAAGTTTTTGTGTGTGTGTAAGTTTTTATGTGTGTGTGTGTGTGTAAGTTTTTGTGTGTGTGTGTAAGTTTTTGTGTGTGTGTAATTTTTTGTGTGTGTGTGTGAGTTTTTTTTGTGTTAGTTTTTGTGTGTGTGTGTGTAAGTTTTTTTATGTGTGTTAGTTTGTGTGTGTGTGTGTGTGTGTGTGTGTGTGTGTTTGTTTGTTTTATTTTTTGTGTGTGTAAGTTTTTGTGTGTGTGTTTGTTTTTGTGTGTCTGTAAGTTTTGTGTGTGTTAAGTTTTGTGTGTTTCTGTATTTTGTGTGTGTGTAAGTTTTTGTGTGTGTGTAAGTTTTTGTGTGTGTGTAAGTTTTTGTGTGTGTGTTGTAAGTGTGTGTCTGTGTGTAAGTTTTTGTGTGTGTGTTAGTTTTTGTGTGTGTGTGTGTAAGTTTTTGTGTGTGTATGTTAGTTTGTGTGTGTGTGTGTGTAAGTTTTTGTGTGTTTGTGTGTTAGTTTTTGTGTGTGTTATTTTTTGTGTGTGTTAGTTTTTGTGTGTGTGTTTTATTTTTTTTGTGTGTTTTTGTTTGTTTGTGTTTGTGTATTTTTTTGTTTTTGTTTGTTTGTTTTTTTTTTTGTGTAAGTTTGGGTTCTTGTGTGTGTAAGTTTTTGTGTGTGTTTGTGCAACTTTTTGTGTGTGTGTGTGCAATTTTTTTTGTGTGTGTGAGTTTTTTTTTGTGTGTAAGTTTTTTTGTGCGTGTATGTTTGTGTGAGTTCGTACGTTTTTATGTGTGTTTAAGTTTTTTTTTGTGTTTTATTTTTTATGTGTGTGTTATTTTGTGTGTTTTTTTCTTTTTTTGTTTTTCTGTATTTTGTGTGTGTGTAAGTTTTTGTGTGTGTGTTAGTTTTTGTGTCTGTGTTAGTTTGTGTGTGTGTGTGTAAGTTTTTGTGTGTTTGTAAGTTTTTGTGTGTGTAAGTTTTTGTGTGTGTGTGTGTAAGTTTCTGTAAGTTTTTGTGTGTGTGTGTAAGTTTTTGTGTGTGTAAGTGTTTGTGTGTGTGTGTAAGTTTTTGTGTGTGTGTGTGTTTAGGTTTTTGTGTGTGTTTGTGCAAGTTTTTGTGTGTGTGTGTGTGCAAGTTTTTGTGTGTTTGTTAGTTTTTGTGTGCGTGTGTTAGTTTTTTTGTGTGTGTAAGTTTTTGTGTGTGTGTGAGTTTTTTTGTTTTTTTTTTTTTTTTTTTGTGTGTCTTTGTTTTTTATTTGTTTAAGTTTTTGTTTATGTGATTATTTTTTTTTGTGTTTTTGTTTAAGCTTTTGTGTGTTTGTAATTTTTTATTTGTGTTTAAGTTTTTGTGTTTTTTTTTGATTTTTTGTTTTTTTTCTTTGTTTTTTTTTTTTTTAAGTTTTTGTGTGTGTTTTTTTTTGTGTGTGTATTTTTTTTTTCGTGTGTTAGTTTGTGTGTGGTTGTAAGTTTTTGTGTGTGTGTGTAAGTTTTTTTTTTTTTCTATTTTTTTGTTTGTGGGTTATTTTTTTTTTGAGTGTAATTTTTTGTGTGTGTGTTGATTTGTTTTTTTTTTTTTGTTTGTTTTTGTGTGTGTTTGTGTTTTTTTGTGTGTGTTTTTTTTTGTGTGTTCGTTTTTGTGTGTGTGTGTGTGTAAGTTTTTTTTTGTGTGTAAGTTTTTTTGTTTGTTTAAGTTTTTTTGTGTTTGTTTCAGTTTTTGTGTGTGTTTTAGTTTTTTTGTTTTCTTTTTTGTTTTTTTTTGTTATAGATAGTTTTGTTGGTTATTTGAATTTGTGTTTTTTATTGAGTTTTTTTGATTATTTGTGTTTTCGTGTGAAATTGTGTGTTTGTTGTTATTTATTTTTGTGTTTTTAATTTTTTGTGTTTGTTTGTTAGTTTTGTGTGCGTGTATTTTTTGGCGTGTGTTTTTAAGTTTTTGTTTGTGTAAGTTCTTGTGTGTGTGTAAGTTTTTGTGTGTGTGTGTGTATTTTTTTTTTTGTTTTTTTTTTTGTTTAAGTTTTTTTTTGTGTGTTTTATTTTTTGTGTTTGTTTTTTAGTTTTTTTGTGTGTGTGTGTGAGTTTGTGTAAGATTTTGTGTGTTTTTTAGTTTGTGTTTGTGTTTGTTTTTGTGTGTGTGTATGTTTTTTTTTTTATGTGTGTGTTAGTTAGTTTGTGTGTGTGTGTTAGTGTGTGTGTGTGTGTAAGTTTTTGTGTGTGTGTGTAAGTTTTTTTTTGTTTGTAATTTTTTTTTTGTGTGTGTAATTTTTTGTATTTGTTTAAGTTTGTGTGTGTGTGTGTGTGTGTGTGTTTGTGTGTTTATTTTTGTTTTTTTTTAAGTTTTTTTTTTGTTTGTTTTATTTTGTGGTTTTGTGTTATTTTGTTTGTTTGTGTTAGTTTTGTGTGTGTGTGTGTTTTTTGTGTTTGTATTTATTTTTGTGTTTGTAAGTTTTTGTGTGTGTGTTAGTTTTTGTGTGTGTGTTTTATTGTTTGTCTGTGTGTTAGTTTTGTGTGTTTGTAATTTTTTGTGTTTGTGTTTGTAAGTTTTTGTGTGTGTCTGTTAGTTTATGTTTGTGTGTGTGTGTTAGTTTTTGTGTGTGTAAGTTTGTGTGTGTGTTAGTTTTTGTGTGTGTAAGTTTTTGTGTGTGTTTGTAAGTTTTTGTGTGTGTGTGTAATTTTTTTTGTGTGTGTGAAATATTATTTATGTGTGTAAGTTTTTGTGTGTGTGTGTAAGTTTTTGTGTGTGTGTGTGTGTGTAAGTTTTTGTGTGTGTTTGTGATAGCTTTTGTGTGTGTGTGTGTAAGTTTTTGTGTTTTTGTTAGTTTGTTTGTGTTTGTAAGTTTTTGTGTGTGTGTATTTTTGTTTGTTTGTTTTAGTTTTTGTGTGTGTGTGAGTGTTTTTTTGTGTGTAAGTTTTTGTGTGTGTGTGTGTAAGTTTTTGTGTGTGTGTGTGTAATTTTTTTCGTGTGTGTGTTAGTTTTTTTGTGTTTGTGTTATTTTATTTTTGTTTGTTAGTTTTTGTGTGTGTGTGTTAGTTTTTGTGGGTGTGTTAGTTTTTGTGTGTGTGTACGTTTTTGTTTGTGTGTGTGTAAGTTTTTGTGTGTGTTTGTTATTTTGTTTGTGTGTGTATTTTTTTTTGTGTTTTTATGTTTTTTTGCGTTTTTATGTTCTTGTGTGTGTGTGTGTGAGTTTTTTTTTGTGTTTTTGTTTGTTTTTGTGTGTTTTATTTTTTGTTTATGTGTTATTTTTTTGTTTGTGTGTGTGTTTGTGTGTGTTAGTTTTTTTGTGTGTAAGTTTTTTTTTGTGTTTGTAAAGTTTTTTTGTGTTTGTTTGTTATTGTTTGTGTGTGTGTTTTTTTTTGTGTGGGTGTGTTAGTTTTTGTGTGTGTGTAAGTTTTTTTTTTTTTTTTGTTTTTTTTTTGTGTTTAATTTTTTTTTTTGGTGTATTTTTTTTGGTTTGTTGTTTTTTGTTTTTTTGTTATTTTTCTTTTGTTTTTTAGTTTTTTTGTGTGTGTAAGTTTTTGTGTGTGTGTGTAATTTTTTGTGTGTGTATTAGTTTTTGTGTGTGTAAGTTTTTGTGTGTGTGTGTAATTGTTTGTTTTTGTTTTTGTTTTTGTGTTTTTTTGTGTTTTTGTGTAAATTGGTTTGTGTTTGTGTGTGTGCTTTTTGTTGTGTGTTTGTTTCTGATTTTTTTTTTGTTTGTGTGCATGTGTGTGTGTGTGTTTTAGTTTTTTTGTGTGTGTAAGTTTTTGTGTGTGTAAGTTTTTGTGTGTGTGTATTTGTTTTTTTGTCTGTGAGTTTTTGTGTGTGTAAGTTTGTGTGTGTGTCTAAGTTTTTGTGTGTGTGTGTAAGTTTTTGTGTATGTGAGTAAGTTTTTGTGTGTGTGTGTGTAATTTTTTGTTTGTGTATAAGTTTTTGTGTGTGTAAGTTTTTTTTTGTGTGTGTTAGTTTTTTTGTGTGTGTCAATTTTTTTTTGTGTGTCAGTTTATGTTTTTGTGTAAGTTTTTTTTTGTGTGTGTTTTTTTTTGTGTGTTTGTTATTGTTCGTGTGTGTGTAAGTTTTTGTGTGTGTCTTTATTTTTTTGTGTGTGTACGTTTTTGTGTGTGTTTTAGATTTTTTGTGTGTAGGTAAGTTTTTGTGTGTGTGTAAGTTTTTGTGTGTGTGTGTATGTTTTTGTGTGTGTGTTAGTTTGTGTGTGTGTGTAAGTTTTTGTGTGTGTGTGTGTAAGTTTTTATGTGTGTGTGTGTGTGTGTGTAAGTTTTTGTGTGTGTGTAAGTTTTTGTGTGTGTGTAAGTTTTTGTGTGTGTGTGTGTGTAAGTTTTTGTGCGTGTGCAATTTTTGTGTGTGTGTGTGTAAGTTTTTGTGTGTGTATAAGTTTTTTGTGTGTGTGTAATTTTTTTTTGTGTGTTTAAGTTTTTGTGTGTGTGTAAGTTTTTGTGTGTGTGTAAGTTTTTTTGTGTGTGTAAGTTTTTGTGTGTGTGTAAGTTTTTTTTTTGTTTGTGTGTGTTTTTTTTTTTTTTTTTTAGTTTTTGCGTGTTTTTGTTAGTTTGTTTGTGTGTGTGTTTAAGTTTTTGTGTGTGTGTATGTTTTTTTGTGTGTTTGTGTAACTTTTTGTGTGTTTGTTAGTTTTTGTGTGTGTGTGTAATTTTTTGTTTGTGTGTAATTTTTTGTGTGTGTGTTAGTTTTGTGTGTTTTTGTATTTTTTGTGTGTGTAGTTTTTTTTTGTGTGTCAGTTTTTGTGTGTGTGTAAGTTTTTGTGTGTGTGTGTAAGTTTTTGTGTGTGTGTGTAAGTTTTTGTGTGTGTGTGTGTAAGTTTTGTGTGTGTGTTTGTAAGTGTGTGTTAGTTTTTGTGTTTGTGTGTAAGTTCGTGTGTGTGTATAAGTGTTTGTGTGTGTGTGTGTGTGTGTGTGTAAGTGTGTGTTTGTTTTTGTGCTATTTTTTTTTTGTTTGTTTGAAATTGTTTTTGTGTGTGTATTTTTTTGAGCGTTTTTTTGTTTGTTTGTGTGTGTAATTTTTTTTTTGTGTTTAAGTTTTTGTGTGTGTGTGTAAGTTTTTGTGTGTGTGTGTAAGTTTTTGTGTGTGTGTAAGTTTTTTTTGTTTGTTTGTAAGTTTTTGTGTGTGTGTGTGTGTGTGTGTGTAAATTTGTTTATTTGTGTACTTTTTTGTGTGTTTGTTAGTTTTTGTGTGTGTGTGTGTAAGTTTTTGTGTGTGTGCATTTTTGTGTGTGTGTGTGTGTAAGTTTTTGTGTGTGTGTAAGTTTTTGTGTGTGTGTAAGTTTTTTTTGCGTGTGTAAGTTTTTTTGTGTGTGTTAGTTTTTGTGTGTGTGTGTAAGTTTTTGTGTGTGTGTGTAATTTTTTTTGTGTGTTTAATTTTGTATGTGTGTGTGTAAGTTTTTGTCTGTTTGTTTTTTTTGTGTGTGTGTGATTTTTTGTGTGTCTGTTTGTTTTTGTTTTTGTGTATTTTTTTGTGTGTTAGTTTGTTTTTTTTTGTGTTTAATTTTTTGTTTGTGTGTAAGTTTTTTTTTTTGTTTATGTTTTTTTGTGATTGTATTTTTTTATTTTTGTTTTATTTTGTGTGTGGTTGTAATATTTTTTGTGTGTTTAAGTTTTTGTGTGTGTGTGTTTGTTTATGTGTTTTTGTTAGTTTTTTCTTGTGTGTTTAAGTTTTTGTTTGGGGTAATTTTTTTTGTGTGTTTTAGATTTTTTGTGTGTATTTTAGTTTTTGTGTGTTTGTGTGTGTGTAATTTTTTGTGTGTGTGTATAAGTTTTTGTGTGTGTTTTATTTTGTGTGTGTGTGTAATTTTGTGTGTGTGTGTGTAAGTTTTTTTTTGTTTTTGTTTGTGTTTGTGTGTAAGTTTTTGTGTGTGTGTGTAAGTTTTTGTGTGTGTGTTAGTTTTTTTGTGTGTGTGCAAGTTTTTTTGTGTGTACGTTTTTGTGTGTGCGTGTGTGTAAGTTTTTGTGTGTGTGTAATTTTTTGTGTGTGTGTAAGTTTTTTTGTGTGTGTGTAATTTTTTATTTGTGTAAGTTTCTGTGTGTTTGTTAGTTTTTGTGTGTGTGTAATTTTTTTTGTGTGTGTAAGTTTTTGTGTGTGTGTAAGTTTTTTTGTGTGTGTAAGTTTTTTTGTGTGTGTAAGTTTTTGTGTGTGTGTAAGTTTTTGTGTGTGTGTAAGATTTTTTGTGTGTGTGTCATTTTGTGTGTGTTTGTAATTTTTTGCGTGTGTGTATTAGTTTTTGTGTGGGGTTAGTTTTTGTGTGTGTAAGTTTTTGTGTGTGTGTGTATTTTTTGTTTTTTTTGTGTTTTTTTTTTATATTTTTGTGTTTTTTTAATTATTTTTGTGTTTTTTTAATTTTGTTTTTGTGTGATTGAGTTTTTTTTTTGGTGTTATTTTTTTTGTGTTTTTTTGTTTTTTTGTGTGTGTAAGTTTTTGTGTGTTTGTGTGTAAGTTTGTGTGTGTGTGTGTAAGTTTTTGTGTGTGTTTGTGTAAGTTTTTGTGGGTGTGTGTGTAAGTTTTTTTTTGTGTGTAAGTTTTTGTGTGTGTGTAAGTTTTTGTGTGTGTGTAAGTTTTGTGTGTGTGTGTATTTTGTGGTTGTTTTATTTTTTTTGTGTGTGTTAGTTTTTTTGTGTGTGTAAGTTTTTGTGTGTGTGTATAAGTTTTTTTTGTGTGTGTTAGTTTTTTTGCGTGTGTGTGTAAGTTTTTGTGTGTTTTAGGTTGTGTGTGTGTGTGTGTGTGTATGTTTGTGTGTGTGTGTGCGTAAGTTTGTGTGAAAGTTTTTGTGTGATTGTAAGTTGTTGTGTGTGTGTGTAAGTTTTGTGTGTGTGTAAGTTTTTTTGTTTTTTTGTGTTTTTTTTTTTTTTTGTTAGTTTTTGTTTGTGTGTGTCATTTTTTTTTTGTGTGTTTTCTTTTTTTTGTTTTGTTGATAAAGTTTTTTTTGTGTGTGTGAAAGTTTTTTTTTTGTGTTTGTTTTTTTTTTTTTTTGTAATTTTTTTTTTGTGTTTTTTTTTTTGTGTGTGTGTAAGTTTTTGTGTGTGTGTGTGAGTGTTTTTTTGTGTGTATGTAGTTGTTTGTGTGTGTGTAAGTTTTTGTGTGTGTGTGTAAGTTTTTGTGTGCGTGTATATTTTTTTTTGTGTGTGTGTAAGTTTTTTTGGGTGTGTAAGTTTTTGTGTGTGTGTGTAATTTTTTTTGTGTGTGTAAGTGTTTGTGTGTTCGTTATTTTTTTTTTTTGTGTGTTTTTTTTTTTGTGTGTGTGTTTTTTTTTTTGTGTGCGTAATTGTATTTCTGTCTGTTATTTTGTGTGTGTTTGTAAGTTTGTGTTTGTGTGTTTGTGTGAGTTTTTTTGTGTGTGTAAGTTTTTGTGTGTGTGTGTCAGTTTTTGTGTGTGTGTGAGTTTGTTTTTGTGTGTGTAAGTTTTTTTTTTTTTTTTTAGTTTTTGTGTGTGTGTGTGTGTGTGTAAGTTTTTGTTTGTGTGTAAGTTTTTGTGTGTGTTTGTGTTAGTTTTTGTGTGTGTGTATTTTTTTTTTTTTGTGTTTTTTTTTTTTTGTTTTTTATTTTTTGTTTTTGTGTGAGTTTTGTGTGTGTGTGTGTATTTTATGTGTGTGTTAGTATTAGTGTGTGTTTTATTTTTTTTGTGTGTGTATGTTTTTGTGTGTGTGTAAGTTTTTTTGTGTGTGTAAGTTTTTGTGTGTGTGTGTAAGTTTTTGTGTATGTGTGTAAGTTTTTTTGTGTGTGTGTGTAAGTTTTTGTTTGTTTGTTAGTTTTGTGTATGTTTTAGTTTTTTTTTGTGTGTGTAATTGTTTTTTTGTGTTTAAGTTTTTGTTTGTTTGTTTTTGTCTTTTTGTTTTTAAGTTTTTTTTTGTGTGTGTAATTGTATGTTTGTGTGTTATTTTTTGTGTTTTTTTAATTTTTTTTGTGTGTGTGAATTTTTGTGTGTGTGTAAGTTTTTGTGTGTGTGTAAGTTTTTGTGTGTGTGTGTAAGTTTTTGTGTGTGTGTTAGTTTTTTTGTGTGTGTGTTAGTTTTTGTGTGTGTAAGTTTTTGTGTCTGTTAGTTTTTGTGTGTGTGTGTGTAAGTTTTTATGTGTGTGTGTGTGTGTGTAATTTTTTTTGTGTGTGTAATTTTGTTTGTGTGTTTAAGTTTTGTTTGTGTGTGTAAGTTTTTGTGTGTGTGAATTTTTTTGTGTGTGTGTATAAGTTTTTGTGTGTGTTTAAGTTTTTGTGTGTGTGTAATTTTTTTTGCGTGTTTAAGTTTTTTTGTTTGTTTTAGTTTTTGTGTAAGTTTTTGTGTGTGTGTAAGTTATTGTGTGTTTTTTAGTTTTTTTTTGTGTGTGTGTGTGTAATTTTGTTTGTGTGTAATTGTTTTTGTTTGTTTGTAAGTTTTTATGTGTGTGTGTGTAAGTTTGTGTGTGTGTGTGTAATTTTGTTTTTTGGTGATTTTAATTTTGTGTGTGTTTTTTTTATTTTGTTTTTTTTTTATTTTGTGTTTGTGTTTTTTTTTTTTTTTGTTTGTTAGTTTTGTGTGTGTGTGTATTTTGTTTGTTTTTTTTTTTCCTTGTGTTTTTTTTTTTTTTTTTTTGTTTTAGTTCTTGTGTGTGTGTGTATTTTTTTTTTTGTGTATTAGTTTTTGTGTGTGTGTGTGTAAGTTTTTGTGTGTGTTTGTATGTGTGTGTATGTTTTTGTGTGTGTGTGTAAGTTTGTGTGTGTGTGTAAGTGTTTGTGTGTGTGTAAGTTTTGTGTGTGTGTAAGTTTTTGTGTGTGTTTGTGTTAGTTTTTATTTGTGTGTGTGCAAGTTTTTTGTGTGTTTGTAAGTCTGTGTGTGTGTTTTTGTTTTTGTGTGTGTGTGTGGAAGTTTTTTTGTGTGTGTAAGTTTTTGTGTGTGTGTGTAAGTTTTTGTGTGTGTGTAAGTTTTTTTGTGTGTTTAAGTTTGTTTGTGTTTTTGTAAGTTTTTATGTTTGTGTAAGTTTTTGTGTGTGTGTGTAAGTTTGTGTGTGTGTTTTTCTAATTTTTTGGGTGGGTTTTAGTTTTTGTTTGTGTCTGTTTTAGTTTTTTTTTGTGTGTAATTGTGTTTAAGTGTGTTAGATTGTGTGTATGTGGTTTTTTTTGTTCTTGTGAAATTTTGTGTTTGTGTGTAATTTTTTTTTTGTGATTAAGTTTTGTTGTGTGTGTAAGTTTTTTGTGTGTGTTTTAGTTTTTTTGTGTGTGTTAGTTTTTGTTTGTGTGTAAGTTTGTGTGGTTGTGAGATTTTTTGTTTGTGTTTAAGTTTTTGTGTGTGTGTTTAATTTTTTGTGTGTGTTTAAGTGTTTGTTTTTTTGTGTAAGTTTTTGTGTGTGTGTGTGTAAGTTTTTGTGTGTGTGTGTGTAAGTTTTTGTGTGTGTGTGTGTGTAAGTTTTTGTGTGTTTGTAAGTTTTTGTGTGTGTGTGTAAGTTTTTTTTTTTGTATAATTTTTTTTGTGTGTGTAAGTTTTTGTGTGTGTGTGTAAGTTTTTGGGTGTGTGTAAGTTTTTGTGTGTGTGTGTAAGTTTTTTTGTGTGTGTGCAAGTTTTTGTGTGTGTGTCTGTTAGTTTTTTTGTGTGTGTAAGTTTGTGTGTGTGTGTGTAAGTTTTTGTGTGTGTAATTGTTTTTGTTTGTGTAAGTTTTTGTGTGTGTGTAAGTATTTTTGTGTGTGTGTAAGTTTTTGTGTGTGTGTGTAAGTTTTTGTGTCGTGTGTAAGTTTTTTTGTGTGTGCAAGTTTTTGTGTGTGTGTGTAAGTTTTTGTGTGAGTGTAAGTTTTTTTTTAAATGTAAGATTGTTTGTTTGTGTCAGTTTTTTTGTGTTTGAGTAAGTTTTTGTGTGTGTGTAAGTTTTTGTGTGTGTGTAAGTTTTTTTGTGTGTGTGTAAGTTTTTGTGTGTGTACGTTTTTGTGTGTGTGTGTGTGTTTTAGTTTCTGTTTTTGTATAAGTTTTTGTGTGTGTGTAAGTTTTTTGTGTGTGGGTTTTTTTTTGGGTGTTTGTCGTAGTTTTTGTGTGTGTGTAAGTTTTTGTGTGTGTGTAAGTTTTTTGTGTGGGTGTATGTGTTTGTGTGTGTTTATTTTAGTTTGTGTGTCTGAGTTTTTGTGTGTGTGTGTAAGTTTTTGTGTGTGTGTAAGGTCTCTTGTGTGTGTAAGTTTTGTGTGTGTGTGTAAGTTTTTGTGTGTGTGTAAGTTTTTGTGTGTGTGTGTAAGTTTTTGTGTGTGTGTAAGTTTTTGTGTATGTGTAAGTTTTTGTGTGTGTGTGTGTATGAATTTGTTCGGTTGTATATATTTCTGTGTGTGTAAGTTTTTTGTGTGTGTGTAAGTTTTTTTTTGTGTGTGTGTAAGTTTTTGTGTGTGTGTATGTAAGTTTTGTGTGTGTGTAAGTTTTTGTGTGTTGTGTAAGTTTTTGTGTGTGTGTAAGTTTTTGTGTTTGTGTAAGTTTTTGTGTGTGTGTAAGTTTTTGTGTGTGTGTAAGTTTTTGTGTGTGTGTGTAAGTTTTGTGTGTGTTTGTGTAAGTTTTTATGTGTGTGTGTAGTTTTTGTGTGTGTGTGTATTATTCTTTCTGTGTTTAAGTTTTTGTGTGTGCGTTATTGTTTTTTGTGTGTTTGTTTAAGTTTTTGTGTGTGTGTAAGTTTTTTTGTGTGTGTGTAAGTTTTTGTGTGTGTGTAAGTTTTTGTGTGTGTGTAAGTTTTTGTGTGTGTGTGTGTGTGTGTTATTTTTGTGTCGATGTGAGTGTTTGTGTGTGTGTAATTTTTTTTGTGTGTGTAAGTTTTTGTGTGTGTGTGTAAGTTTTTGTGTGTGTGTGTAAGTTTTTGTGTGTGTGTAAGTTTTTGTGTGCTTATTTTTTGTATGTGTGTAAGTTTTTCTGTGTGTGTAAGTTTTTGTGTGTGTGTGTGTGTGTGTGTAAGTTTTTGTGTGTGTGTGTTATTTTTTTTGTGTATGTGTGCAAGTTTTTGCTCCTGTGTTAGTTTTTGTGTGTGTGTAAGTTTTTTTGTGTGTATAAGTTTTTTTGTCTGTGTAAGTTTGTGTGTGTGTGTGTAAGTTTTTGTGTGTGTGTGTAAGTTTTGTGTGTGTATGTAAGTTTTTGTGTGTGTGTGTAAGTTTTTGTGTGTGTGTAAGTTTTTGTGTGTGTGTAAGTTTTGTGTGTGTCTAAGTTTTGTGTGTGTGTGTAATTTTTTGTGTGTGTGTAAGTTTTTGTGTGTGTGTAAGTTTTGTGTGTGTGTGTGTAAGTTTTTGTGTGTGTGTAAGTTTTGTGTGTGTGTGTAAGTTTTTGTGTGTGTGTGTAAGTTTTTGTGTGTGTTGTAAGTTTGTGTGTGTGTGTGTGTGTAAGTTTTTGTGTGTGTGTGTAGTGTGTTTGTGTGTGTGTAAGTTTTTGTGTGTGTGTAAGTTTGTTTGTGTGTGTGTGTAAGTTTTTGTGTGTGTGTTAGTTTTTTGTGTGTCTGTTAGTTTTTGTGTGTGTGTAAGTGTTTGTGTGTGTTTCTTAGTTTTTGTGTGTGTGTGTGTGTAAGTTTTTGTGTGTGTTTGTGTAAGTTTTTGTGTGTGTGTGTAAGTTTTTTTGTGTTTGTAAGTTTTTGTGTGTGTGTAAGTTTTTGTGTGTGTGTCTGTTTTTGTGTTTTTGTAATTTTTTGTGTTTGTGTTTATGTTTTTTTGTGTATGTAATTTTTTGTGTGTGTGTGTAAGTTTTTGTGTGTGTGTAAGTTTTTTTGTGTTTGTAAGGTTTTGTTTGTGTGTGTAAGTTTTTGTGTGTGTGTAAATTTTTTTTTGTGCATAAGTTTTTGTGTGTGTGTAAGTTTTTGTGTGTGTGTGTAATTTTTTATGTGTTTGTGTAAGTTTTTGTGTGTGTGTAAGTTTTTGTTGTGTGTGTGTAAGTTTGTGTGTGTGTGTGTGTGTGTGTGTGTAAGTTTGTGTGTGTGTGTAAGTGTTTTGTGTGTGTGTGTGTAAGTTTTTGTGTGTGTGTAAGTTTTTTGTGTGTGTGTAAGTTTTGTGTGTGTGTGTAAGTTTTTTGTGTGTGTGTGTAATTTTTTGTGTGTGTTTTAGTTTTTGTGTGTGTGTAAGTTTTTGTGTGTGTGTAAGTTTTTGTGTGTGTGTAAGTTTGTGTGTGTGTGTAAGTTTTTTGTATGTGTGTAAGTTTTTGTGTGTGCGTAAGTTTTTTTTGTGTGTGTAAGTTTTTGTGTGTGTGTAAGTTTTGTGTGTGTGTGTAAGTTTGTGTGTTGTGTGTGTGAAGTTTTTGTGTGTGTGTAAGTTTTTGTGTGTGTGTAAGTTTTTGTGTGTGTGTGTAAGTTTTTTGTGTGTGTGTAAGTTTTTGTGTGTGTGTGTAAGTTTTTGTGTGTGTTTGTAAGTTTTTTTGTGTGTGTGTAAGTTTTTTTTTGTGTGTGTAAATTTTTGTGTGTGTGTAAATTTGTTTTGTGTGTGTAAATTTTTTTGTGTGTTTGTAAGTTTTTGTGTGTGTGTGTGTGTGTGTGTAAGTTTTTGTGTGTGTGTGTGTAAGTTTTTGTGTGTGTATGGAGTTTTGTGTGTGTTTGTGTAAGTTTTTGTGTGTGTGTATGTTTTTGTGTGTGTTTAAGTTTGTGTGTGTGTGTAAGTTTGTGTGTGTGTGTGTGTGTATGTTTCTTTGTATTTGTAATTTTGTGTGTGTGTTTAAGTTTTTTGTGTGTGTTTATTTTTTTTTGTTTGGTTGTTTGTTTTTTTGTGTGTGTGTGTGTAAGTTTTTGTGTGTGTGTAATTTCGTGTGTTGTTGTATTTTCGTGATTGTGTTTAAGTTTATGTTTGTTGGTATTAATGTGTGATTTTTTTTTTGTGTTTTTGTGTTTTTAATTGTGTTTTTTTTGGTTAGTTTCTTTTTTTGTGTTTATGTTTGTTTTTGTGTGTTTATGTTTGTTTTTGTGTTAGTTTTTGTGTGTTTGTAAGTTTTTTTGTGTGTTTTTTAGTTTTTTTGTGTGTGTAAGTTTTTGTGTGTGTGTAAGTTTGTTTATGTTTGTATTTTTGTGTTAGTTTTTTAGTTTTTGTTTGTTTTTTAGTTTGTGATTGTTATTGTAAGTTTTTTTGTTTGTTTTAAGTTTTTTTGTGTGTGTTTATGTTTTTGTTTGTGTGTGTATTTTTTTGTGTGTGTGTGTGAGTTTTTGTGTTTGTGTTAGTTTTTTTGTGTGTGTGTTATGGTGTTTGTGTGTGTTAGTTTTTTTGTGTGTGTGTAAGTTTTTGTGTGTGTGTAAGTTTTTATGTGTGTGTTTAAGTTTTTGTCTGTGTGTAATTTTTTGTGTGTGTGTAAGTTTCTCTGTGTGTTTAAGTTTTTGTGTGTGTGTAAGTTTTTGTGTGTGTGATTGTTTGTTTTTGTTTTTAAGTTTATCTTTGTGTGTGTGTAAGTTTTGTGTGTGTGTGTGTAAGTTTGTGTGTGTGTGTAAGTTTGTTTGTGTGTGTGTTAAGTTTTTGTGTGTGTGTGTAAGTTTTTGTGTGTGTGTGTGTAAGTTTTTGTGTGTGTGTAAGTTTTTGTGTGTGTGTCAGTTTTTGTGTGTGTGTGTGTAAGTTTTTGTGTGTGTGTGTAAGTTTTGTGTGTCTGTTTGAGTTTGTGTGTATGTGTAAGTTTTTGTGTGCGTGTAAGTTTTTGTGTGTGTGTGTGTAAGTTTTTTTGTGTGTGTAAGTTTTTGTGTGCGTGTGTAAGTTTTTGTGTGTGTAAGTTTTTGTGGTGTGTGTAAGTTTTTGTGTGTGTGTGTGAGTTTTTGTGTGTGTGCAAGTTTTTGTGTGTGTAAGTTTGTGTGTGTGTGTAAGTTTTGTGTGTGTGTGTTAGTTTTTGTGTGTGTGTGTGTGTTTTTGTTGTGTGTGTGTAAGTTTGTGTGTGTGTGTGTAAGTTTGTGTGTGTGTGTGAGTTTTGTGTGTGTGTGTGAGTTTGTGTGTGTGTGAGATTTTTGTGTGTGTGTGTAAGTTTTTGTGTTGTGTGTGTAAGTTTTGTGTGTGTGCAGATTTTGTGTGTGTGTAAGTTTTTTGTGTGTGTATGGATTTTTTTTTGTGTGTGTGAGTTTTTGTGTGTGTGTGAGTTTTTGTTGTGTGTGTGTATGTTTTTGTGTGTGTGTAAGTTTTTGTGTGTGTGTTGTAAGTTTTTTTGTGTGTGTACGTGTAAGTTTTGGTGTGTGTGTAAGTTTTTGTGTGTGTGTAAGTTTTGTGTGTGTGTGTGTAGGGTATTTTGTGTGTGTGTAAGTTTTTGTGTGTGTGAGTTTTTGTGTGTGTGTAAGTTTTGTGTGTGTGTGTAAGTTCTGTGTGTGTGTGTGAGTTTGTGTGTGTGTGTAAGTTTTGTGTGTGTGGGTGTGAGTTTTGTGTGTGTGTGTGTGGTTTTGTGTGTGTGTGAGTTTTTGTGTGTGTGTGAGTTTTGTGTGTGTGTGTGTGTGTAAGTTTTTGTGTGTGTGTAAGTTTTTGTGTGTGTGTTAGTTCTTGTGTTTGTGTTTGTTTTTGTGTGTGTGTTAGTTTTGTTGTGTGTGTGTAAGTTTTTGTGTGTGTGTAAGTTTTTGTGTGTGTGTAAGTTTTTGTGTGTGTGTAAGATTTTTGTGTGTGTGTAAGTTTTGTGTGTGTGTGTAAGTTTCTGTGTGTGTGTAAGTTTTGTGTGTGTGTGTAAGTTTTGTGTGTGTGTATGTAGGTTTTGTGTGTGTGTGTAAGTTTTTGTGTGTGTGTTAGTTTTGTGTGTGTGTAAGTTTTTGTGTGTGTGTAAGTTTTGTGTGTGTGTGTGTAAGTTTTGTGTCGTGTGTGTAAGTTTTTGTGTGTGTGTTAATTTTTGTGTGTGTGTATGGTTGTTTGTGTGTATGTGTGAGTTTTTGTGTGTGTGTAAGTTATTGTGTGTGTGTGTGTAAGTTTTTTTGTGTGTGTGTGAAAGTTTTTGTGTGTGTGTAAGTTTTTTTGTGTGTGTGTAAGTTTTTGTGTGTGTGTAAGTTTTTTTGTGTGTGTGTGTAGTTTTTTGTGTGTGTGAGTTTTTGTTTGTGTGTGTAAGTTTGTGTGTGTGTGTGTGTTTATGTTTTTTTGTGTGTGTGTCTGTTTTTTCGTGTGTGTTTGTATGTTTATGTGTGTGTGTTATTGTTTTTGTGTGTTTAAGTTTTTTGTGTTTTTTTTTGTTTTTATGTTTGTGTATTTTTTTTTTTTTTTATTAGTTTTTGTGTGTGTGTAAGATTTTGTGTGTGTGTATATTTTTGTGTTTGTTTCAGTTTTTGTGTGTGTGTAAGTTTGTGTTCGTGTGTGTAAGTTTGTTTGTGTGTACGTTTTTGTGTGTGTGTGTGTAAGTTTTTATGTTTGTATTATTTTTTGTGTGTGTTTATGTTTTTTTTTTTGTTTTTATTTTTTTTTGTGTGTGTAATTTTTTGTGTTTGAGTATGTTTGTTTTTGTGTGTAATTTTTTTTGTTTTTGTTTTATATTTTTTTTGTGTGTGTAAGTTTTTTTTGTGTGTGTAATGTTTTGTGTGTGTGTGTAAGTTTTTGTGTGTGTGTGTAAGTTTTTGTGTAGTGTGTAAGTTTTTTGTGTGTGTGTAAGTTTTTGTGTGTGTGTAAGTTTTTGTGTGTGTGTGTAAGTTTTTGTGTGTGTGTAATTTTTTGTGTGTGTGTGTTTTTTTTTGTGTGTTTTGTTGGGTTTGTTGGTGGGTGTTTGTGTGTGTGTGTAAGTTTTTGTGTGTGTGTAAGTTTTTGTGTGTGTGTAAGTTTTTGTGTGTGTGTGTAAGTTTGTGTGTGTGTGTGTGGGTTTTGTGTGTGTGTAAGTTTGTGTGTGTGTAAGTTTTTGTGTTTGTGTAAGTTTTTTGTGTGTGCGTGTGTTTTTAAGTAAATTTTTCTGTGTGTGTAAGTTTTTGTTTGTGTGTAAGTTTGTGTGTGTGTGTGTGAGTTTTTGTGTGTGTGTAAGTTTTTGTGTGTGTGTGTAAGTTTTTGTGTGTGTGTAAGTTTTTGTGTGTGTTTGTGTTTTTGTGTGTGTTTGTGTGTGTAAGTTTTTGTGTGTGTAAGTTTTTTGTGTGTGTTTATGTTTTTTCGTGTGTGTTAGTGTGTGTGTGTTTGTAAGTTTTGTGTGTGTGTTTATTTTGTGTTTTTTTTTGTTTGTATGTGTTTTTAAGTTTTTGTGTGTGTTTAAGTTTTTTTTTGTGTGTGTAAGTTTGTGTGTGTGTGTAAGTTTTTGTAAGTGTTTAATTTTTTGTGTGTGTGTGTGTAAGTTTTTGTGTGTGTATGTAAGTTTGTGTGTGTGTGTGTGTGTGTGTGTGTTGTGTGTGTGTGTGTGTAAGTTTTGTGTGTGTGTAAGTTTTTGTGTGTGTAAGTTGTTGTGTGTGTGTGTAAGTTTGTGTGTGTGTGTGTAAGTTTTTGTGTGTGTGTGTGTGAAATTATTATGTGTGTTTGTGTTTGTGTGTATGTGTAAGTTTTTGTGTGTGTGTTTGTTTAGTTTTTTGTGTCTGTTTGTGCAAGTTTTTGTGTGTGTGTGTGCAAGTTTTTGTGTGTTTTTAGGTTTTTTTGTGTGTGTAAGTTTTTGTGTGTGTGTAAGTTTTTGTTTGTGTGTGTAAGTTTTTGTGCGTGTGTCTGAGTTTTTGTGTGTGTGTAAGTTTGTGTTTGTGTATGTGTTTAAGTTTATTTTTGTGTGTAAGTTTTTTGTGTGTGTGTAAGTTTTTTGTGTGTGTGTAAGTTTGTTGTGTGTGTGTAAGTTTTGTGTGTGTGTGTGTGTAAGTTTTTGTGTGTGTGTAAGTTTTTGTGTGTCTAAGTTTTTGTGTGTGTGTTTGTAAGTTTTTGTGTGTGTGTAAGTTTGTGTGTGTTTAAGTTTTTTTTTGTGTGTGTTAGTTTGTGTGTGTGTGTATGTTGGTGTGTGTTTGTGTGTGAGTTTTTGTGTGTGTGTGTGTAAGTTTGTTTTTGTGTTTAATTTTTTGTGTTTATTTAGTTTTTTTTTTGTATGTAAGTTTTTGTGTGTGTGTGAGTTTTTGTGTGTGTGTCAGTTTTTTTTTGTGTGTAAGTTTTTGTGTGTGTGTGTGTAAGTTTGTGTGTGTGTGTAAGTTTTTGTGTGTGTTTGTGTAAGTTTTTGTGTGTGTGTAAGTTTTTTTGTGTGTGTAATTGTTTGTTTGTTTTTATTTTATTGTTTGTGTTTAAGTTTTGTGTGTGTGTGTATTTTGTGTGTGTGTTAGTTTTTTTTTTTTTTTTTTTTTTTTTGTGTGTGTTTTTTTTTTTGTGTGTGTGTAAGTTTTTGTGTGTGTGTAAGTTTTTGTGTGTGTGTAATTTTGTTTGTGTGTTTTTGAGTTTTTGTGTGTTTGTGTGTGTGTGTAGGTTTTGTGTGTGTGTGTGTGTGTGTGTGTTTGTGTGTGTGTGTGTCAGTTTTTGTGTGTGTGTGTAAGTTTTTGTGCGTGTGTGTAAGTTTTTTTGTGTGTGTAAGTTTTTTTGTGTGTTTAAGTTTTTTTTTTTTTTTTTGTTTTTTTTTTAGTGTTAGTTTTTTTGTGTGTGTGTTTTTGTTTGTGTGTTTAAGTTTTTGTGTGTGTATGTTTTTGTGTGTGTGTGTAAGTTTTTTTGTGTGTGTGTAAGTTTTTGTGTGTGTGTGTGGGTAAGTTTTTGTGTGTGTGTAAGTTTTTGTGTGTGTGAGTTTTGTGTGTGTGTGTAAGTTTTTGTGTGTATGTGTAAGTTTTTTTTGTGTGTGTGTGTGTGTAAGTTTTTGTGTGTGTTTTTAAGTTTTTGTGTGTTTGTGAGTTTTGTATTTGTGTGTAAGTTTTTGTGTGTGTGTGTAAGTTTTGTGTGTGTTTGTTAGTTTTTGTGTGTGTGTGTAGTTTTTGTGTGCGTGTAAGTTTTTGTATGTGCGTAAGTTTTTGTGTGTGTGTAAGTTTTTGTGTGTGTGTGTAAGTTTTTGTGTGTGTGTAAGTTTTTGTGCGTGTGTGTAAGTTTTTGTGTGTGTGTGTAACGTTTTTGTGTGTGTGTTAGTGTTTGTATGTTTGTGTGTGTGTGTGTGTGTGTAAGTTTTTTTGTGTGTGTAAGTTTTTGTGTGTGTGTAAGTTTTTGTGTGTGTGTAAGTATTTGTGTGTGTGTGTGTGTTTGTGTGTTAGTTTGTGTGTGTAAGTTTTTGTGTGTGTGTAATTTTTTATTGTGATGGTAAGTTTTTTTTTGTGTATGTGTTTAAGTTTGTGTGTGTGTGTTAGTTTTTGTGTGTGTGTAAGTTTTTTTGTATGTGTAAGTTTTTGTGTGTGTGTGTGTAAGTTTTTGTATGTGTGTAAGTTTTGTGTGTGTTTTAGTTTGTGTGTGTGTGTGTGTATTTTTCTGTGTTTGTGTGTGTATTTTTTTTTGTGTGTGTAGGTTTTGTGTGTGTTTGTTTAAGTTTTTGTGTTTGTGTTATTTGTGGTTTGTTTTTTATTTTTTTTGTTTGTGGGTATAATTTTTTTTTTGTGTGTAATTTTTTGTGAGTGTTTAAGTTTCTGTTTGTGTGTAAGTTTTTGTGTGTGTGTAAGTTTTTGTGTGTGTGTAAGTTTTGTGTGTGTGTAATATTTTGTGTGTTTGTCAGTTTTTGTGTGTGTGTGTGTAAGTTTTTGTGTGTGTGTGTAAGTTTGTGTAAGTTTTTGTGTGTTTGTGTAAGTTTTTGTTTGAGTATAAGTGTTTGTGTGTGTGTGTGTGGTGTGTGTGTGTGTGTAAGTTTTTGTGTGTGTGTGTGCAAGTTTTATGTGTGTGTGTGAGTTTTTGTGTGTGTTGTAAGTTTTTGTGTGTGTGTAAGTTTTTGTGTGTGTGTAAGTTTTTGTGTGTGTGTAAGTTTTTGTGTGTGTGTAAGTTTTTGTGTGTGTGTGTAAGTTTTTGTGTGTGTGTAAGTTTTTGTGTGTGTGTGTAAGTTTTTTTGTGTTTGTTTTTTTTTGTGTGTATGTTTTTTTGTGTGTGTTATTTTCTTAGTGTGTGTGTGTTTTTGTGTGTGTGTGTAAGTGTTTTTGTGTGTGTTTTTTTGTTTTTGTGTGTGTGCGTTAGTTTTTTTGTGTGTGTGAGTTTGTTTATGTCTGTGAGTTTTTGTGTGTGTGTAATTTCATTTGTGTGTGTAAGTTTGTGTGTGTGTGTGTGTAAGTTTTTGTGTGTGTGTAAGTTTTTTTGTGTGTGTGTAAGTTTTTTTGTGTGTGTAAGTTTGTTTGTGTGTTTAAGTTTTTGTATGTGTGTAAGTTTTTGTGTGTGTGTAAGTTTTTGTTTGTGTGTAAGTTTTTGTATGTGTGTAAGTTTTTGTGTGTGTGTAAGTTTTTGTGTGTGTGTAAGTTTTTGTGTGTGTGTAAGTTATTGTGTGTGTGTAAGTTTTGTGTGTGTGTAAGTTTTTGTGTGGGTATAAGTTTTTGTGTGTGTGTGTGTAAGTTTTTGTGTCTGAGTAAGTTTTTTCGTGTGTGTAAGTTTTTGTGTGTGTGTAAGTTTTTGTATGTGTGTAAGATTTTGTGTGTGTGTGTTAGATTTTGTGTGTTTGTGTGTGTGTAAGTTTTTGTGTGTGTGTATAAGTTTTTTTCTGTGTGTTTGTTTTTGTGTGTTTGTTAGTTTTTGTGTGTGGATTTAAGTTTTTTTTTGTGTGTGTGTGTGTGTAATTTTTTTTTTGTGTAAGTTTTTGTTTGTGTGTGTATGTTTTTGTGTGCGTGTGTAAGTTTTTGTGTGTGTACGTTTTTGTGTGTGTGTGTGTAAGTTTTTGTGTGTATGTAAGTTTTATGTGTGTGTATAAATTTTTGTGTGTTTGTAAGTTTTTTGTGTGTTTGTTAGTTTCTGAGTGTTTGTCAGTTTTTGTGTGTGTGTAAGTTTTTGTGTGTGTGTGTAAGTTTTTGTGTGTGTGTAATTGTGTGTTTTTTTTTAAGTTTTTGTGTGTGTGTATGTTTGTGTGGGTCTTTAAGTTTTTGTGTGTGTGTGTAAGTTTTTGTGTGTGTGTAAGTTTTTGTGTATTTGTAAGTTTTTGTGTGTGTGTATATTTTTGTTTTTTGGTGTTAGATTGTGTGTGTGTGTGTAGTTTTTGTGTGTTTGTAAGGTTGTGTGTGTGTGTGTGTAGTATGTTTGTGTGTGTGTGTGTGTTTGTGTGTGTGTAAGTTTTTGTGTGTTTTTGTGTGTTTTTGTGTGTGTGTGTTTAATTTTGTTTGTGTGTGTGTGTGTTTTTTTGTGTGGTTGTAAGTTTGTGTGAGTATGCGTGTTTAAGTGTTGTGTGTGTGTGCGTTAGTTTGTGTGTGTGTGTGTGTAAGTTTGTGTGTGTGTGTGTAAGTTTTTGTGTGTGTAAGTTTTTGTGTGTGTGTGTAAGTTTTTGTGTGTGTGTAAGTTTTTTTGTGTGTGTAAGTTTTTGTGTGTGTGTAAGTTTTTGTGTGTGTGTAAGTTTTTGTGTGTGTGTAAGTTTTTGTGTTTGTGTGTAAGTTTTGTGTGTGTGTGTAAGTTTTTTTTGTGTGTGTGTGTTAGTTTTTGTGTGTTTAAGTTTTTTGTGTGTGTGTGTTTGTTTGTTTGTGTGTGTGTGTGTAAGTTTTTGTGTGTGTAAGTTTTTTTGTGTGTGTAAGTTTTTGTGTGTGTTTGTAATTTTTTGTGTGTGTATTAGTTTTTGTTTGTTTGTGTAAGTTTTTTTGTGTGTGTAAGTTTTTTTTTGTGTGTGTAATATTGTTTTTGTGTGTGTTAGTTTTTGTGTGTGTGTGTGTGTAAGTTTTTGTGCGTGTGTAAGTTTTTTTGTCTGTGTAAGTTTTTTTGTCTGTTTGTAATTTTGTGTGTGTGTTTAAGTTTTTGTGTGTGTGTATGTTTTTTTGTGTGTGTGAGTTTTTGTGTGTGTGTGTGTTTGTTGTGTGTGTGTGTAAGTTTGTTTGTGTGTGTGTGTAAGTTTGTGTGTGTGTGTGTAAGTTTTTGTTGGTGTGTGTAATTTTGTGTTTGGGTTTAAGTTTTTTTGTGTGTTTGTATTTGTTTGTGTTTTTTTAAGTTTGTTTTTGTGTGTTAGTTTTTTTTTGTGTGTGTGTAAGTTTTTGTGTGTGTGTAAGTTTGTGTGTGTGTGTAAGTTTTTGTGTGTGTGTATGTTTTTGTGTGTGTGTGTGAGTTTTTGTGTGTGTGTGTGTGTGTTTGTTTGTTTGTGTGTGTGTGTAAGTTTTTGTGTGTGTGTGTTAGTTTTTTTGTGTGTTTATGTGTTTGTTTTGTGTGTGTGTGTGTAATTTTTTGTGTGCGTGTTAGTTTTTTGTGTGTGTGTGTTAGTTTTTGTGTGTGTGTGTAAGTTTTTGTGTGTGTGTGTAAGTTTTTGTGTGTGTGTTAGTTTTTGAGTGTGTGTTAGTTTGTTTTTGTGTGTTAGTTTTTTTGGGTGTGTAAGTTTGTGTGTGTGTAAGTTTTTGTGTGTTTGTGTAAGTTTTTGTGTGTGTGTGAGTTTTTGTGTGTGTGTAAGTTTGTGTGTGTGTGTAAGTTTTTTTTTGTGTTTTTTTTTTTGTTTGTGTTTGTAATTTTTTGTTTGTGTGTGTAATTTTTTTTTTGTCTTTTAGTTTGTGTTTTTTTTTTAGTTTTTGTGTGTGTGTAATTGTTTGTGTTTGTGTAAGTTTTTGTGTGTGTGTAAGTTGTGTGTGTTTGTGTGTGTGTAAGTTTTTGTGTGTGTGTAAGTTTTTTTGTGTGTGTAAGTTTTGTGTGTGTGTGTTTGTTTTTTTTTTTGTATTTGTTTGTTTGTATTTGTGTAGTTTTTATGTTTATGTAAGTTTTTGTGTGTGTGTGTAATTTTTTTTGTGTGTGTTAGTTCTTGTGTTTGTGTGTGTG
Source organism: Artemia sp. Qi Xiang Cuo (assembly GCF_049724085.1). NCBI lineage: Eukaryota > Metazoa > Arthropoda > Branchiopoda > Anostraca > Artemiidae > Artemia > Artemia sp. Qi Xiang Cuo. The sequence goes on along the minus strand of NC_142796.1, from coordinate 19,144,092 downwards.
TAAGTTTTTTTGTGTGTTTAAGTTTTTGTTTGTGTGTGTGTGTGTGTGTGTGTGTAAGTTTTTGTGTGTGTGTGTGTATGTGTTTTTGTTTGTGTAAGTTTTTTTGTGTGTGTAAGTTTTTGTGTGTGTGTGTAAGTTTTTGTGTGTGTAAGTTTGTTTGTGTGTGTAAGTTTTTGCGTGTGTATAAGTTTTTTTGTGTATGTAAGTTTTTTTTTGTTTGTGTAATTTTTTGTTTGTGTGTTATTTTTTTTGTGGGTTTTAGTTTTTTTTTGTGTGTAAGTTTTTGTGTGTGTAAGTTTTTGTGTGTGTGTAAGTTTTTGTGTGTGTGTAAGTTTTTTTGTGTGTAAGTTTTTGTGTGTTTTTGTAAGTTTGTGTGTGTGTGTAAGTTTGTTTTTGGGTTTGTGTTAGTTTTTGTGTGTGTGTATTTTTGTGTTTTTTTTTTTTTGTTTGTTTGTTTGAATTTTTGTTTTTGTTTTTTAGTTTTGTGTGTGTGTGTATTTTTTGTGCTTTTAAGTTTTTGTGTGTGTGTAAGTTTTTGTGTGGGTGTAAGTTTTTGTGTGTGTGTGTAAGATTTTTTTTGTTTATAAGTTTTTGTGTGTGTAAGTTTTTGTGTGTGTGTGTAAGTGTGTGTTTGTTTTTGTGTGTTTGTTTTAGTTCTTGTGTGTGTATAAGTTTTGTGTGTGTGTGTGTGTGTGTGTGTAAGTTTTTGTGTGTGTGTTTGTGCAAGTTTATATGTGTGTGTGTGCAAGTTTTTGTGTGTTTGTAAGTTTTTGTGCGTGTGTAAGTTTTTGTTTGTGTGTGTTAGTTTTTGTGTGTGTCTAAGTTTTTGCGTGTGTGTGTAAGTTTTTGTGTGTGTGTAAGTTTTGTGTGTGTGTGTAAGTTTTTTTGTGTGTGTAAGTTTTTGTGTGTGTGTGTGTTTGTGTGTGTGTGTGTGTGTGTGTGTAAGTTTTTTTGTGTGTGTTAGTTTTTGTGTGTGTTTATGTTTTTGTGTGTGTGTAAGTGTGTTTTTTCGTTTAAGTTTTTTTGTTTTGATTTTAGTGTTTGTGGTCTTAAGTTTTTGTGTGTGTGTGTAAGTTTTTGTGTGTGTGTGTAAGTTTTTTTGTTTGTATGTGTATAATATTGTGTGGTTTTCTAAGTTTTTGTTTTTGTGTAAGTTTGTGTGTGTTTGTGTGTGTGTGTAAGTTTTTGTTTGTGTGTAAGTTTTTGTGTGTGTGTAAGTGTTTTTTGTGTGTGGAAGTTTTGTGTGCGTGTGTAAGTTTGTGTGTGTATGTAAGTTTTTATGTGTGTGTACGTTTCTGTGTGTGTGTGTTATTTTTTGTGTGTTTGTAAGTTTTTGTGTGTGTGTGTAAGTTTTTGTGTGTGTGTGTGTAAGTTTGTGTAAGTTTTTGTGTGTGTGTATGTTTTTGTGTGTGTGTAAGTGTTTGTGTGTGTGTGTGTGTGTAAGTTTTTGTGTGTGTTTGTGCAAGTTTATGTTTGTTTATGCAAGTTTTTGTATGTTTTCTATTGTGTTTTTCTTATTTAGTTTTTGTGTGTCTGTGAGTTTTTGTATTTGTTTCAGTTTTTGTGTGTGTGTGTAATATTATTTGTGTTTGTAAGTTTTTGTGTGTGTGTAAGTTTTTTTGTGTGTTTAAGATTTTGTGTGCATGTAAGATTTTGTGTGTGTGTGTTTGTAATTTTGTGTGTGTGTGTCAGTTTTTTTTTGTGTGTGTAAGTTTTTTTGTGTTTGTAGGTTTTTGTGTGTGTGTGTGTGTGTAATTTTTTGTGTGTGTGTAATTTTTTATGTTTTTGTAATTTTTTTTGTGTGTGTAAGTTTTTGTGTTTGTTTAATTTTTTATGTGTGTGTGTTAGCTTTCGTTTGTTTGTTAGTTTGTTTGTGCTTTTAAGATTGTTTTTTTTTGTTATTTTGTTTTTGGGTTTTTTCGTGAGGTATTTTTAAATATTTGGTTTGTGTTTTATTTTTTTTTTGTGTGTATTATTATTTTTTTTTTTTGTGTTGTGTTTTTTTGTCATTTTTTGTGTGTGTGTGAAGTTTTTGTGTGTGTGTCAGTTTTTTTGTGTGTGTAAGTTTGTGTGTGTGTGTGTAAGTTTTTTTGTGTGTGTAAGTTTTTGTGTGTGTGTGTCTAAGTTTTTGTGTGTGTGTAAGTTTTTGTGTGTGTAAGTTTTTGTGTGTGTGTGTAAGTTTTTGTGTGTTTGTGTGTAAGTTTTTGTGTGTGTGTAATTTTATGTGTTAGTTTAAGTTTTTGTGTGTGTGTAAGATTTTTTTTTTTTTTTTTTTTTTTTTTGGGTGTTTTTTTGTTTTTGTTTGTGTGTGTAAGTTTTTGTGTGTGTGTAATTTTTTTTGTGTGTGTAAGTTTTTTGTGTGTGTGTGTAAGTTTTTGTGTGTGTACGTTTTGTGTGTGTGTAGTTTTGTGTGTGTGTAAGTTTTTGTGTGTGTGTAAGTTTTTTTGTGTGTGTAAGTTTTTTTGTGTGTGTGTAAGTTTGTTTGTGTTTGTGTAATTTTGTATGTGTGTGTAATTTTTTTTGTGTGTTTAAGTTTTTTTGTGTGTGTTTAAGTTTTTTTGTGTTTCTGTAAGTTTTTGTGTGTGTAAGTTTTTGTGTGTGTGTAAGTTTTTGTTTGTGTGTAAGTTTTTGTGTGTGTGTAAGTTTTTATGTGTGTGTAAGTTTTTGTGTGTGTGTAAGTTTTTGTGTGTGTAAGTTTTTGTGTTTGTGTAATTTTTTGTGTGTGTGTTAGTTTTTGTGTGTGTGTGTAAGTTTTTTTTTGTGTATTTTTAATTTTATGTTTTTTTGTTAGTTTTTGTGTGTGTGTAAGTTTTTGTGTGTGTGTGTGTAACTTTTTGCGTGAATGTGAGTTTTTGTGTGTGTGTAATTTTTTGTGTGTGTGTGTGTAAGTTTTGTGTGTGTGTGTAAGTTTTTGTGTGTGTGTGTAAGTTTTTATGTGTGTGTATGTTTTTTGTTTGTTTGTTAGTTTTTTTTTGTATGTTTAAGTTTTTGTGTGTGTGTACGTTGATGTTGAGTTGTGTAAGTATTTGTGTGAGTTTAAGTTTTTTTTTGTGCGTAAGTGGTCGTTTGTATGTAAGTTTTTGTGTGTGTGTGTAAGTTTTTGTGTGTGTGTGTAAGTTTTTGTGTGTGTGTGTAAGATTTTTTGAGTTTGTGAGGTTTTTTGTAGGTGTGCAAGTGTGTGTGTGTGTGTGTTTGTGTGCGTAAGTTTGTGTGTAAGTAATTTTGTGAGTGTAAGTTGTTGTGTGTGTGTGTCAGTTTTGTGTGTGTGTAAGTTTTTGTGTGTGTGTGTTTGTTTTTGTGTGTGTTTTAGTGTTTGTGTGTGTTTGTCAGTTTTTTTGTGTGTGTGTACGTTTTTGTTTGTGTTTGTGCAATTTTTTTTGTGTGTGTGTGCAAGTTTTTGTGTTTTTGTAAGTTTTTGTGTGTGTGTAAGTTTTTGTGTGTGTGTAAGTTTGTTTTTGTGTGTGTCATTTTTTGTGTGTGTGTAAGTTTTTGTGTGTGTGTAAGTTTTTTTTGTGTGTGTGTGTAAGTTTGTGTGTGTGTGTAAGTTTTTTTTGTGTGTAAGTTTTTGTGTGTGTGTGTTTAAGTTTGTGTGTGTGTGTAAGTTTTTGTGTGTGTGTAAGTTTTTGTGTGGGTGTAAGTTTCTGTGTGTGTGTGTGTACGTTTTTGTTTGTGTGTGTGTGAGTTCTTGTGTGGGTGTTAGTTTTTGTGTGTGTGTAAGTTTATTTGTGTGTGTTAGTTTGTGTGTGTTTGTAAGTTTGTTTGTGTGTGTGTGTGTGAGTTTTTTTGTGTGTGTATGTTTTTGTGTGTGTGTGTAAGTTTTTTTGTTTGTGAAAGTTTTTGTGTGTGTGTGTGTGTGTGTGTGTGTTTGTTTTTGTTTGTGTAAGTTTTTTGTGTGTGTGTGTGTGTGTAAGTTTTTGTGTGTGTGTAAGTTTTTTGTGTGTGTTTGTAATTTTTTTTGTTTGTGTAATTTTTTGTGTGTGTGTAAGTTTTTTTGTGTTTGTAAGTTTTTTTGTGTTTGTAAGTTTTGTGTGTGTTTGTATTTTTTGTGTGTGTAAGTTTTTGTGTGTGTGTGTAAGTTTTTGTGTTTGTGTAAGTTTTTGTGTATGTGTAAGTTTTTGTGTGTTTGTAAGTTTTTGTGTGTGTGTGTGTGTAAGTTTTGTGTGTGTGTGTAGTTTGTGTAAGTTTTTGTGTGTGTGTGTTAGTTTTTGTGTGTGTGTAAGTGTTTGTGTGTGTGTGTAAGTTTGTTTGTGTGTGTGTAAGTTCTTGTGTGTGTTTGTGCAAGTTTTTGTGTGTGTGTGTGCAAGTTTTTGTGTGTTTGTAGGTCTTTTGTGTGTTTGTAAGTTTTTTTGTGTGTGTATGTTTGTTGTGTTTGTAAGTTTTTTTGTGTGTTTGAGTTTTTGTGTGTGTGTAAGTTTGTGTATGTGTGTTAGTTTTTGTGTGTGTGTGTAAGTTTTTGTGTATGTGAGTCATTTTTTGTGTGTGTTTGTGTATAAGTTTTTTTGTGTGTAAGTTTTTTTTTGTGTGTGTAAGTTTTTGTGTGTTTGTATTTTGGTTTTGTTTTTTTAGTTTTTTTTTTTGTGTTTGTGTGTGTTTGTTTTTTTGTTTGTTTTTGTTTTTGTGTAAGTTTGTTTTTTTTGTGTAGTTTTTGTGTGTGTGTAAGTTTTTGTGTGTGTGTAAGTTTTTGTGTGTTTGTGTAAGTATTTGTGTGTGTGTTAATTTTTGTGTGTGTGTGTGTAAGTTTTTGTGTGTGTGTAAGTTTTTGTGTGTGTAAGTTTTTGTGTGTGTGTGTAAGTTTTTGTGTGTGTGTGTGTGTAAGTTTTTGTGTGTGTGTAAGTTTTTGTGTGTGTGTAAGTTTGTTCGCGTTTGTCAGTTTTTGTGTGTTTGTCTTTTTTTGTGTGTGTGTTTGTAAGTTTTTGTGTGATTTTAAGTTTTTATGTGTGTGTAAGTTTTTTTGTGTTTGCTTAAGTTTTTGTATATGTGTAAGTTTTTGTGTGTGTGTAAGTTTTTGTGTGTGTGTAAGTGTGTTTGTGTGTGTGTGTAAGTTTTTTGTGTGTGTAAGTTTTTGTGTGTGTGTTAGTTTTTGTGTGTGTGTAAGTTTTTGTGTGGTGTAAGTTTTTGTGTGTGTGTGTAAGTTTTTGTGTGTGTGTAAGTTTTTGCGTGTGTGTGTAAGTTTTTGTGTGTGTAAGTTCTTGTGTGTGTGTAAGTTTTTGTGTGTGTGTGTAAGTTTTTGTGTGTTTGTGTGTGTTAGTAAGTTTTTTTGTGTGTGTGTAAGTTTTTGTTTGTGTGTTTAAGTTTTTGTGTGTGTGTGTGTGTGAGTTTTTGTAAGTTTTTGTATGTGTGTAAGTTTTTGTGTGTGTAAGTTTTTGTGTGTGTGTAAGTTTTTGTGTGTGTGTAAGTTTTTATGTGTGTGTGTGTGTGTATGTTTTTGTTTGTGTGTTTAATTTTTTGTTCGTGTGTTAGTTTGTTTTTGTGTTTAATTTTTTGTGTGTGTTTTAGTTTTTGTGTTTTTGTAAGTTTTTTGTGTGTGTTTGTTAGTTTTTGTGTGTGTGTAAGTTTTTGTGTGTGTAAGTTTTTTTTGTGTGTAATAGTTTTTGTATGTGTGTGTAAGTTTTTTTGTGCGTAAGTTTTTTTGTGTGTGTAAGTTTTTTTGTGTGAGTGTAAGTTTTTGTGTGTGTGTAAGTTTTTGTTTGTGTGTTAGTTTTTGTTTGTCTGTGCAATTTTTTTTGTTCGTTTAAGTTTTTTTGTTTGCTTTAGGTTTTGTATGTTCGTATGCTTTCGTTTGTGGGTGTAAGTTTTTGTGTGTGTGTAGTTTTACTTATGTGTGTTTAAGTTTTTGTGTGTGTGTAAGTTTTTGTGTGTTGGTATAAGATGGTGTGTGTGTTTGAGTTTTGTTTGTGTGTGTAAGTTTTTGTGTGTGTGTAAGTTTTTTTGTGTGTGTGTGTAAGTATTTGTTTGTGTGTGTAAGTTTTTGTGTGTTTGTGTGTGTGTGTTAGTTTTGTGTGTGTGTAAGTTTTTGTGTGTGTGTAAGTTTGTGTATTTGTTTAAGTTTTATTGTGTGTTTGTTAGTTTTTGTGTGTGTGTGGGTAAGGTTTTGTGTGTGTAAGTTTTTGTGTGTGTGTGTAAGTTTTTGTGTGTGTGTAAGTTTTGTGTGTGTGTGTAAGTTGGTGTATTTTTGTAAGTTTTTGTGTTTATGTAATATTATTTTTGTGTGTGTAAGTTTTGTGTGTGTGTAAGTTTTTTGTGTGTAGTTTGTGTGTGTGTCTAAGTTTTTGTGTGTGTGTAAGTTTTGTGTGTGTGTAATTTTTTGTGTGTGTGTTAGTTTTTGTGTGTGTGTATGTTTTTTTTTGTGTGTGTTTGTGTTTGTGTGTGTAAGTTTATGTGTGTGTAAGTTTTTGTGTGTGTGTGTAAGTTTTTTTGTGTGTTTAAGTTTTTTTTGTGTTTGTGTAAGTTTTTTGTGTGTGTAAGTTTTTGTGTGTGTGTAATTTTTTTTGTGTTTGTAAGTTTTTTTGTGTGTGTAAGTTTTTGTTTTTTTGTTTGTTTTTGTGTGTGTGTGTGTTTTTTTGTGTTTTTGTAAGTTTATTTGTGTGTGTGTTAGTTTTTTTGTGTGTGTTATTTTGTGTGTGTGTGAGTGTAAGTTTTTGTGTGTGTGTGTGTGTGTAAGTTTTTGTGTGTGTGTAAGTTTTTGTGTGTGTGTAAGTTTTTTTGTGTGTGTAAGTTTGTTGTGTGTGTGTGTGTCAGTTTTTGTGTGTGTGTATGTTTTTGCGTGTGTGTGTTAGTTTTTGTGTGTGTGTGTGTAAGTTTTTGTGTGTGTTTGTGCAAGTTTTTGTGTGTATGTGTGCAAGTTTTTGTGTGTTTGTAAGTATTTTTGTGTGTGTGTAAGTTTTTGTGTATGTGTTAGTTTTTTGTGTGTGTAAGTTTTTGTGTGTGTGTAGGTTTTTGTGTGTGTGTTTGTTTTTGTGTGTGTGTGTGTAAGTTTGTGTGTGTGTGTGTAAGTTTTTGTGTGTGTGTGTAAGATTTTGTTTGTGAGTGTAAGTTTTGTTTGTGTGTGGGTGTAAGTTTTTGTGTGTGTGTGTGTAAGTTTTTGTGTGTGTGTAAGTTTTTATGTGTGCGTACGTTTTTGTTTGTGTGTGTGTGAAGTTCTTGTGTGTGTGTCTAAGATTTTGTGTGTGCGTAAGTTTATGTGTCTGTGTTATTTTGTGTGTGTGTGTAAGTTTTGTTTGTGTGTGTGTGTAAGTTTTTGTGTGTGTGTAAGTTTTTGTCTGTGTGTAAGTTTTTTGTGTGTGTGTGTGTTTTTGTGTAAGTTTGTGTGTGTAAGTTTTTTTTTGTGTGTGTAAGTTTTTGTTTGTGTGTGTGTAAGTTTTTGTGTATGTGTAAATTTTTTGTGTGTGTGTAAGTTTTTTTTGTGTGTGTAAATTTTTGTGATTGTGTAAGTTTTTTTGTGTGTGTAAGTTTTTGTGTGTTTTTGTAAGTTTTTTTTGTGTGTGTGTTAGTATTTTGTGTTTTTGTAATTTTTTGTGTGTTTGTTAGTTTTGTATGTGTGTGTAAGTTTTTGTGTGTGTGTGTAAGTTCGCGTGTGTTTGTAAGTTTTTGTGTGTGTGTAAGTTTTTGTGTGTGTGTGTAAGTTTGTGTAAGTTTTTGTGTGTGTGTAAGTATTTGTGTGTGTGTATGTGTTTGTGTGTTTGTGTAAGTTTGTTTGTGTGTGTGCGTAAGTTCTTGTGTGTGTTTGTGCTAGTTTTTTGTTTGTGTGCATGTTTGTGTTTTTGTCTAAGTTTGTGTGTGTTGTTATGTGCGGTTTTGTGTGCAATTTTTTGTGTGTGTGTACGTCTCTTTTTGTTTGTGAGTTTTTTCGTGATTGTAAGTTTGTGTGTGTGTGTAAGTTTGTGTGTGTGTGTGTATGTAAGTTTTTTTGTGTGTGTGTGTAAGATTTTGTATGTGTGTGTGTAAGTTTATGTGTGTGTGTAAGTTTTTGTGTGTGTGTAAGTTTTTTGTGTTTTCTTAAGTTTTTTTTTGTGTTTATGTTTGTTCGTTTTTTTTTTATTGTTTTTTGTTTTAAGTTTTTTTGTGTGTGTAATTTTTTGTTTTTGTTTTTTTTTGTTTTGTTGTTTTTGTTTTTTTTTTTTTTTGAATTTTTTTTTGTGTGTTATTTTGTGTGTTTGTGTTAGTTTTTGTGTGTTTTTTTTAGTTTTTGTGTGTGTTTTTGTTTTTGTGTGTGTGTAATTTTGTGTGTATGTTTTATTTCTTTTGTGTGTGTAAGTGTTTTCGTGTGTGTGTTAGTTTTTTTGTGTGTGTGTGTGTGTGTAAGTTTTTGTTTGTGTGTTAGTTTGTATGTGTGTGTTAGTTTGTGTGTGTGTGTGTAATTTTGTGTGTGTGTACGTTTTTGTGTGTGTGTGTGTATGTGTGTGTGTGTGTATTAGTTTCTGTGTGTGTGTTAGTTTTTGTGTGTGTGTCTCATTTTTTTTGTGTTTTTTATAGTTTTTTTTTTTTTAAGTTTTTGTGTGTGTGTAATTTTTTGTGTGTGTGTAAGTTTTTGTGTGTGTGTAAGTTTTTGTGTTTGTGTTTCATTTTTTTTGTGTATGTAAGTTTGTGTGTTTGTGTAAGTTTTTGTCTGTGGGTGTAAGTTTTTGTGTGTGTGTGTAAGTTTTTGTGTGTGTGTAAGTTTTTGCGTGTGTGTGTAAGTTTTTGTGTGTGTGTAAGTTTTTGTGTGTGTGTAAGTTTTTGTGTGTTTGTGTGTTTTTGTAAGTTTTTTTTTGTGTGTGTAAGTTTTTGTTTGTGTGTGAAAGTTTTTGTGTGTGTGTGTGTGAGTTTTTGTAAGTTTTTGTGTGTGTGTAAGTTTTTGTGTGTGTGTAAGTTTTTGTGTGTGTGTGTAAGTTTTTGTGTGTGTGTAAGTTTTTATGTGTGTGTGTGTGTGTAAGTTTTTTGTGTGTGTAAGTTTTTGCGTGTGTGTAAGTTTTGTGTCTGTGTAAGTTTTTGTGTATGTGTAAGTTTTTGTGTGTGTAAGTTTTTTTTGTGTGTGTGTAAGTTTTTGTGTGTATGTGTAAGTTTTTGTGTGTGTGTAAGTTTTTTTTGTGTGTAAAAGTTTTTGTATGCGTGTGTAAGTTTTTTTGTGCGTAAGTTTTTGTGTGTGTGTAAGTTTTTGTGTGTGAGTGTAAGTTTTTGTGCGTGTGTAAGTTTTTTGTGTGTGTGTAAGTTTTTGTGTGTGCGTAATTTTTTGTGTGTGTGTAAGTTTTCGTGTGTGTGTGTAAGTTTTTGTAAGTGTGTAAGTTTTTGTGTGTGTGTAAGTTTTTTGTGTGTGTGTTTAAGTTTTTGTGTGTGTGTGTAAGTTTTGTGTGTGTGTAAGTTTTTTGTGTGTGTGTAAGTTTTTGTGTGTGTGTAAGTTTTGTGTGTGTGTGTGTAAGTTTTTTTGTGTGTGTTTAAGTTTTTGTGTGTGTGTGTGTAAGTTTTTGTGTGTGTGTAAGTTTTTGTGTGTGAGTAATTTTTTTTGTGTGTGTATGATTTGTGTGTGTGTAAGTTTTTATATGTTTGTAAGTTTTTTTGTGTGTGTGTGTGTAAGTTTTTGTGTGTGTATGTGTGTGTGTGTGTAAGTTTGTGTGTGTGTGTGTGTAAGTTTTTGTGTGTGTGTGTGTGTGTAATTTTTTGTGTGTGTGTAAGTTTTTTTGTGTGTGTAAATTTTTGTGTGTGTCTATGCTTTGTGTGTGTGTAAGTTTTTATTTGTGTGTAAGTTTTTGTGTGTGTGTGTGTGTAAGTTTTTATGTGTGTGTAAGTTTTTGTGTGTGTTTAAGTTTCTATGTGTGTGTAAGTATTTATATGTTTGTTATTTTTTGTATGTGTGTTAATTTTTTTGTGTGTTTGTTATTTTTTGTGTTTGTGTGTAAGTTTGTGTGTGTGTGTAATTTTTTTTTTGTATGTTAGTTTTTGTGTGTGTGTATGTTTTTTTGTTTGTGTATGTTTTTTTGTGTGTGTGTATGTTTGTGTGTGTTTGTTAGTTTTTTTGTGTTTTTAATTTTTTTTGTGTGTGTAAGTTTTTGTGTGTGTGTTTGTTAGTTTTGTGTGTGTGTGTTAGTTTTTTAGTGTTTGTGTTAGTTTTTTTTTGTGTGTGTGTGTGTAAGTTTGTTTGTGTGTGTAAGTTTTTGTGTGTGTGTAAGTTTGTTTGAGTTTTTAAGATTTTGTATGTGTTTGTAAGTTTTTTTTTTGTTTTTAAGTATTTTTGTTTGTGTGTAAGTTTTTGTGTGTGTTTAAGTTTTTGTGTGTTTGTTAGTTTTTGTTTTCGTTTAAATTTTTTTGTGTGTTTGTAAGTTGTTGTGTGTGTGTTAGTATTTGTGTGTGTTTAAGTTTTTGTTTGTGTAAGTTTTTGTGTGTGTGTGTAAGTTTTTTTTTGTGTGTTTTTGTTTGTTTGTGTGTGTAAGTTTTTGTGTGTGTGTGTATGTTTTAGTGTTTTTGTGTAAGTTTTTGTGTGTGTGTAAGTTTTTGTGTGTGTGTGTGTAAGTTTTTGTGTGTGTGTAAGTTTTTGTTTGTGTGTGTGTAAGTTTTTGTGTGTGTGTAAGTTTTTGTGTGTGTGTAAGTTTTTGTGTGTGTGTGTAAGTTTGTGTGTTATTGTAAGTGCGTTTGCTTGTGTGTTTAAGTTTTTTTGCGTGTGTGTGTTTAAGTTTGTGTGTGTGTGTAAGTGGTGTTTTGTGTGTAAGTTTTTTTTTGTGTGTGTGTGTGTGTAAGTTTTTTTGTGTGTAAGTTTTTGTTTGTGTGTGTAAGTTTTTGTGTGTGTGTGTGTAAGTTTGTGTGTAAGTTTTTGTGTGTGTTTGTGTAAGTTTTTGTGTGTGTGTAAGTTTTTGTTTGTGTGTTAGTGTTTGTGTGTGTTTATGTTTTTGTTTGTTTGTTAGTTTTGTGTGTGTGTGTATTTTTTGTGTGTGTAAGTTTTTGTGTGTGTGTAAGTTTTTGTGTTTGTGTAAGTTCTTGTGTATGTGTGTAAGTTTTTGTGTGTTTGTAAGTTTTTGTGTGTGTGTGTGTAAGTTTTTGTGTGTGTGTGTAAGTTTGTGTAAGTTTTTGTGTGTGTGTGTAAGTTTTTGTGTGTGTGTAAGTGTTTGTGTGTGTGTTTAAATTTGTTTGTGTGTGTGCGTAAGTTTTTGTGTGTGTTTGTGCAAGTTTTTTGTGTGTGTGCAAGTTTTTGTGTGTTTGTAGGTCTTTGTGTGTGTGTAAGTTTTTGTGTGCGTTTAAGTTATTTTGTGTGTGTAAGTTTTTGTGTGTGTGTATGTTTTTGTGTTTGTGTAAGTTTTTGTGTGTGTGTAAGTTTTTGTGTGTGTGTGTAAGTTTTTGTGTGTGTGTGTAAGTTTTTGTGTGTGTGTGTGTGTGTGTGTGTAAGTTTTTGTGTGTGTATAAGTTTTTGTGTGTGTATAAGTTTTTTTTTGTGTGTGTAAGTTTTTGTGTGTGTGTTAGTTTTGTTTGTTTTTAAGTTTTTGTGTGTGTGTATGTTTTTTTTTTTTTTTTTTTTTTTGTTGTTTTGTGTAAGTTTTTGTGTGTGTGTAAGTTTTTGTGTGTGTGTAAGTTTTTGTGTGTGTGTAAGTTTTCTTGTTTGTGTGTGTAAGTTTTGTGTGTGTGTTTATTTTTTTTTGTGTGTGTATAAGTTTTTGTGTGTGTGTAATTGCTTTTTTTTTTTTTAGTTTTTGTGTGTGTGTGTAAGTTTTTTTTTTGTGTGTGTGTGTGTGTGTGTGTAAGTTTTTATGTGTGTGTAATTTTTTATGTGTGTGTAAGTTTTTGTGTGTGTGTGTGTAGTTTTGTGTGTGTGTACGTTTTTGTGTGTGTGTGTGTTAGTTTTTGTGTGTGTATAAGTTTTTGTGTGTGTGTAAGTTTTTTTGTGTGTGTGTAAGTTTTTGTGTTTGTGTAAGTTTTTGTGTGTGTGTATTTTTTTTTGTGTTTTTTTTTTTTTGTGTGTGTGTAATTTTTTGTGTGTGTGTTAGTTTTTGTGTTTTTGTGTTTTTGTTTGTGTGTTATTTTGTTTGTTTGTGTTAGTATTTTTGTGTGTGTTAGTTTTTGTGTGTGTGTGTAAGTTTTTGTGTGTGTGTAAGTTTTTGCGTGTGTGTATAAGTTTTTGTGTGTGTAAGTTTTTGTGTGTGTGTAAGTTTTTGTATGTGTGTGTGTGTAATTTTGTGTGTTTGTATGTGTTTGTAAGTTTTTTTTGTGTGTGTAATTATTTGTTTGTGTGTTTAAGTTTTTGTGTGTGTGTGTGTGAGTTTTTGTAAGTTTTTTAATGTGTGTAAGTTTTTGTTTTTGTGTAAGTTTTTGTGTGTGTGTAAGTTTTTATGTGTGTGTAAGTTTTTATGTGTGTAGTTTTTTGTGTTTGTAAATTTGTGTGTGTGTTTGGTAGAAAGTTTTTTTTTGTTTGTTTTCTTGTTTTTTTTCGTTATTTTTTGTGTGTGGTTATGAGTGTATTTGTTTGGAAGTTTTTGTGTGTGTGTAAGTTTTTTTTTGTGTGTGTATTTTTTTGAGTGGGAGCAAGTGTTTGTTTTATTTTAATTTTTTTTTGTTTTGTAAGTTTTTTTTTGTGTGTGTATGTTTTTGTGTGTGTGTTATTTTGTTTTTTTTTTTTTTTTTTTTTTTTTGTGTAAGTTTTTGTGTGTGTGTAATTTTTTTTGTGTGTGTAAGTTTTTGTTTGTGTTTGTAAGTTTTTGTGTGTGTGTAAGTTTTTGTGTGTGTGTATAAGTTTTGTGTGTGTGTGTAAGTTTTTGTGTGTGTGTCAGTTTTTGTGTGTGTGTAGTAGTTTTTTTTGTGTGTGTGTGTGTGTGTGTGTAAGTTTTTGTGTGTGTGTAAATTTTTGTGTGTGTGTAAGTTTGTGTGTGTGTGTGTGTAAGTTTTTGTGTGTGTACGTTTTTGTGTGTGCGTGTGTGTAAGTTTTTTTTGTGTGTTTAAGTTTTTGTGTGTGTGTTAGTTTTTTTGTGTGTGTGTTATTTTGTTTTTGTGTGTTATTGTGTTTGCATTTTTTATTTTTTGTGTGTGTTTAAGTTTTTGTGTTTGTGTTATTTTATTTGTGTGTGTAAGTTTTTGTGTGTGTGTAAGTTTTTGTGTGTGTCTAAATTTTTGTGAGTGTGTAAGTTTTTGTGTGTGTGTATGTTTTTGTGTGTGTGTGTGTGTGTAAGTTTATGTCTGTGAGTAAGTTTATGCGTGTGTGTATAAGTTTTTGTGTGTGTAAGTTTTTGTGTGTGTGTAAGTTTTTGTGTGTGTGTGTAAGTTTTTGTGTGTGTGTATGTGTTTGCAAGTTTTTTTTGTTTGTGTAAGTTTTTGTTTGTGTGTGTAAGTTTTTGTGTGTGTGTGTGTGAGTTTTTTTAAGTTTTTGTGTGTGTGTAAGTTTTTGTGTGTGTAAGTTTTTGTGTGTGTGTAAGTTTTTATGTGTGTGTGTGTGTGTGTGTAAGTTTTGTGTGTGTTTGTAAGTTTTTGTGTGTGTGTGTAAGTTTTTGTGTGTGTGTAAGTTTTTGTATGTGTGTAAGTGTTTGTGTGTTTGTAAGTTTTTTGTGTGTGTGTAAGTATTTGTGTGTGTGTGTAAGTTCTTATGAGTTTGTAAGTTTTTTTTGTTCGTTATTATGTGTTTTTTTGGTAGTTTGTGTATGTGAGTGTATGTTTCTTTTTGTGTGTCAGTTTGTTTTTTTGTGTATGTGTTTTTGTGTGTGTTATTTTTTTTGTGTGTGTAAGTTTTCGTGTGTGTGTGTAAGTTTTTGTAAGTGTGCAAGTTTTTGTGTGTGTGTAAGTTTTTGTGTGTGTGTAAATGTTTGTGTGTGTGTGTAAGTTTTTGTGTGTGTGTAAGTTTTTGTGTGTGTGTGTGTATGTGTTTTTGTGTGTGTATGTTTTTGTGTGTGTGTGTAAGTTTTTGTATGTGTGTAAGTTTTTGTGTGTGTGTGAGTTTTTGTGTGTGTGTGAGTTTTTTTGTGTTTGTAAATTTTTGTGTGTGTGTGTTTAAGTTTTATTGTTTGTGTTTAAGTTTTTGTGTGTGTGTGTGTAAGTTTTTGTGTGTGTGTAAGTTTTTGTGTGTGTGTAAGTTTTTTTGTGTGTGTATGTTTATGTGTGTGTGTAAGTTTTTATATGTTTGTAAGTTTTTTTTGTGTGTGTGTGTAAGTTTTTGTGTGAGTGTGTGTGTGTGTGTGTGTGTGTGTAAGTTTGTGTGTGTGTGTGTGTGTGTAAGTTTTTGTGTGTGTGTGTGTAAGTTTTGTGTGTGTGTGTAAGTTTTGTGTGTGTGTAAGTTTTTGTGTGTGTGTATGATTTTTGTGTGTGTAAGTTTTTATGTGTGTGTAAGTTTTTTTGTGTGTGTGTGTAAGTTTTTGTGTGTGTGTAAGTTTTTGTGTGTGTTTAAGTTTTTTTGTGTGTGTAAGTTTTTATGTGTGTGTAAGTTTTTGTGTGTGTGTATGTTTTTGTGTGTATGTGTTAGTTCTTGTTTGTGTGTGTTAGTTTTTTCGTGTGTTTATTTTTTTTTGTTTGTGTATTTGTGTGTGTTTGTGTTTTTTTGTGTGTGTTTTCTTTTTTTTGTTTTTTTGTGTATGTTTTTGTTTATTTGTAATTTTTTATGTGTGTGTACTTTTTTGGTTGTGTTTATGTTTCTGTGTGTGTGTGTGTGTAAGTTTTGTGTGTGTGTGTGTAAGTTTTTGTGAGTGTGTGTTAGTTTTTGTGTGTGTGTGTGTGAGTAAGTTTTTATGTGTGTGTTAGTTTTTTTGTGTGTGGAAGTTTTTATGTGTGTGTAAGTTTTTGTGTGTGTGTGTAAGTTTTTTTGTGTGTGTGTAAGTTTTTGTGTGTGTGTGTAAGTTTTTGTTTGTGTTTAAGTTTTTGTGTTGTTCTTATTTTTTGTGTGTTTTTGTTAGTTTTTTTTTGTTTGTAAGTGTTTTTGTGTGGTTGAGTTTTTGTGTGTGTGTGTAAGTTTTTGTGTGTGTGTGTGTAAGTTTTTGTGTGTTTGTATGTGTTTGTTAGTTTTTTTGTGTGTGTGTAAGTTTTTGTTTGTGTGTGTAAGTTTTTGTGTGTGTGTGTGTGAGTTTTTGTATGATTTTGTGTGTTTGTAAGTTTTTGTGTGTGTGTAAGTTTTTGTGTGTGTGTAAGTTTTTATGTATGTGTGTGTGTATTTGTTTTTGTGTGTTTGTAAGTTTTTGTGTGTGTGTAAGTTTTTGTGTGTGTGTAAGTTTTTGTGTGTGTGTAAGTTTTTGTGTGTGTGTAAGTTTTTTGTGTATGTGTAAGTTTTTGTGTGCGTGTTTAAGTTTTTGTGTGTGTGTGTAAGTTTTTGTGAGTGTGTAAGTTTTTGTGTGTGTTTTATTTATTGTCTGTGTGTAAGTTTTTGTTTGTGTGTGTAAGTTTTTGTGTGTGTGTAAGTTTTTGTGTGTGTGTGTAATTTTTTGTGTGTGTGTATGTTTTAGTGTGTGTGTGTAAGTTTTTGTATGCGTGTAAGTTTCTGTGTGTGTGTAAGTTTTTATGTGTGTGTAAGTTTTTGTAGTGTGTAAGTTTTTATGTGTGTGTAAGTTTTTGTGTGTGTGTGAGTTTTTGTGTGTGTTATTTCTTGTGTGTGTGTGTAATTTTTTGTGTGTGTGTAAGTTTTTGTGTGTGTAAGTTTGTGTGTGTGTGTGTGTAAGTTTTTGTGTCTGTGTTAGTTTTTCTGTGTGTGTAAGTTTTTTTGTGTGTGTGTAAGTTTTTGTGTGTGTGTGTAAGTTTTTGTGTGTGCGTAAGTTTTTGTGTGTGTAAGTTTTTGTGTGTGTGTGTAAGTTTTTGTCTGTGTGTAAGTTTTTGTGTGTGTGTGTGTAAGTTTTTGTGTGTGTGTGCAAGTTTTTGTGTGTGTACGTTTTTGTGTGTGTGTGTGTGTGTGTAAGTTTTTGTGTGTGTATAAGTTTTTGTGTGTGTGTAAGTTTTTTTGTGTGTGTTTAAGTTTTTGTGTGTGCTTTTTCTTGTTTGGTATTTGATTTGTTTTTTTTGTTGTAATTTTGTGTTTTGTTTTTTGATTTTTTTGTTGTGTAATTTATTGTTTTTTTTTAAGTTTTTTTTTTTTTTTTATTTTTTGTGTTTGTTTATTTTTTTGTGTGTGTTTAAGTTTTTGTGTGTGTGTGTAATTTTTTATTTGTGTGTAAGTTTTTGCGAGTGTGTGTTAGTTTTTGTGTGTTTGTGTAAGTTTTTGTGTGTGTGTTATTTTTTTTGTGTTTTTTATTTTTTTTTTTTTTTTTAGTTTTTGTGTGTTTGTTAGTTTTTGTGTGTGTGTAAGTGTGTTTTTGTTTTTAAGTTTTTGTATGTGTGTAAGTTTTTATGTGTGTTTAAGTTTTTATGTGTGTAAGTTTTTGTGTGTGTGTAAGTTTTTTGTATGTGTGTGTAAGTTTTTGTGTGTGTAATTTTTTGTGTGTTTGTATGTTTTTGTTTGTGTGTAAGTTTTTTTGTGTGTGTAAGTTTTTGTGTGTGTGTGTAAGTTTTTGTAAGTGTGTAAGTTTTTGTGTGTGTGTAAGTTTTTGTTTGTGTGTAAGTTTTTTTGTGTGTGTTTAAGTTTTTGTGTTTGTGTTAGTTTGTGTGTGTGGGTGAGTTTTAGTGTGTTTGTGTGTTAATTTGTGTGTGTGTTTGTGTAAGTTTTATTGTGTGTTTTTAAGTTTTTGTGTGTGTGTGTGTAAGTTTTTGTGTGTGTGTAAGTTTTTGTGTGTGCGTAAGTTTTTGTGTGTGTGTGTATGCTATGTGTGTGTGTAAGTTTTTATATGTTTGTAAGTTTTTTTGTTTGTGTGTGTGTAAGTTTTTGTGTGTGTGTGTGTGTGTGTGTGTGTGTGTAAGTTTTGTGTGTGTGTGTGTAAGTTTTTGTGTGTTTGTAAGTTTTTGTGTGTGTGTAAGTTTTTATGTGTGTGTATGTTTTGTGTGTGTGTAAGTTTTGATGTGTGTGTAAGTTTTTGTGTGAGTGTGTGTAGGTTTTTATGTGTGTAAGTTTTTGTGTGTGTGTAATTTTTTATTTGTGTGTAAGTTTTTGTGTTTTTGTAAGTTTTTATGTGTATGTGTAATTTTGTGTGTTTTTATTTAAGTTTGTGTGTTTGTTTTATTTTTTTTGTGTGTGTAAGTTTTTGTGTTTGTGTAAGTTTTTGTGTGTGTAGGTGTGTTTTTGTTTGTGTAAGTTTTTGTTTGTGTCTAAGTTGTTGTGTTTGTTTATTTTTTTGTTTTTTTTCTAGTTTTTGTGTGTGTGTTTGTGTGTGTAAGTTTTGTGTGTGTGTGTGTAAGTTTTTGTGTGTGTGTGTTAGTTTTTGTGTGTGTGTGTGTGTAAGTTTTTGTGTGTGTGTAAGTTTTTGTGTGTGTGGAAGTTTTTGTATGTGTGTGTAAGTTTTTTTGTGTGTGTGTAAGTTTTTTTTGTGTGTGTGTAAGTTTTTTTGTATGTGTGTGTGTGTGTGTAAGTTTTTTTGTGTGAGTAAGTTTTTGTGAGTGTGTAATTTTTTGTGTGCGTGTAAGTTTTTCTGTGTGTGTAAGTTTTTGTGTGTGTGTAAGTTTTTGTGTTTATGTAAGTTTTTGTGTGTGTGTGTAAGTTTTTGTGTGTGTGTAAGTTTTTGTGTGTGTGTGTAAGTTTTTGTGTGTGTGTGTAAGTTTTTGTGTGTGTGTAAGTTTTTGTGTGTGTGTGTGTAAGTTTTTTTTTGTGTGTGTGTGTGTAAGTTTTTGTGTGTGTGTGTAAGTTTTTGTTTGTGTGTGTAAGTTTTTGTGTGTGTGTGAGTTTTTGTAAGTTTTTGTGTGTGTGTAAGTTTTTGTGTGTGTGTAAGTTTTTTTGTATGTGTGTGTTTAAGTTTTTTTGTGTGTGTTTTTGTTTTTGTGTGTGTGTTTGTTTTTGTTTGTGTTTAAGTTTGTTTTTTTTTGTAAGTGTTTTTTCGTGTTTATTTTTGTGTGTGTTTGTTAGTTTTTGTGTGTGTGTTAGATTTTGTGTGCGTGTTTCATTTTGTGTGTGTGTGTAAGTTTTTTTGTGTGAGTGTAATTTTGTGTGTGTGTTTAATTTTTTGTGTGTGCGTATGTTGTTTTGTGTGTGTGTAATTTTTTTTGTGTGTGTAAGTTTTTGTGTGTGTGTAAGTTTTTGTGTGTGTGTATGTTTTCGTGTGTGTGTGTAAGTTTTTGTGTGAGTGTAAGTTTCTGTTTGTTTGTTTAATTTTGTATGTGTGTTTAATTTTTTGTGTGTGTATAAGTTTTTATGTGTGTGTAAGTTTCTGTGTGTTTGTAATTTTTTGTGTGTGTTATTTCCTGTGTGTGTGTTTCAGTTTTTGTGTGTGTGTAAGTTTTTGTGTGTGTAAGTTTTTGTGTGTGTGTGTGTGTAAGTTTTTGTGTCTGTGCAAGTTTTTCTGTTTGTGTAAGTTTTTATGTGTGTGTGTAAGTTTTTTTGTGTGTGTGTAAGTTTTTGTGTGTGCGTAAGTTTTTGTGTGTGTAAGTTTTTGTGTGTGTGTGTAAGTTTTTGTATGTGTGTAAGTTTTTTTGTGTGTGTGTGTAAGTTTTTGTTTGTGTTTGTGCAATTTTTTGTGTGTGTTCGTGTTTTTGTGTGTGTGTGTTTAAGTTTTTGTGTGTGTTTAAGTTTTTGTGTTTGTGTAAGTTTTTTTGTGTGTGTGTAAGTTTTTGTGTTTGTGTAAGTTTTTGTGTGTGTGTAAGTTTTTGTGTGTGTGTTATTTTTTTTTTGTGTGTTTTTTTTTGTTTTTTTGTTAGTTTTTTGTGTGTGTAAGTTTTGTGTGTGTGTGTAAGTTTTTGTGTGTGTGTAAGTTTTTGTGTGGGTGTAAGTTTTTGTGTGTGTGTGTAAGTTTTTATTTGTGTGTAAGTTTTTGCGTGTGTGTGTAATTTTTTGTGTGTTTGTGTAAGTTTTCTGTGTGTTTAAGTTTTTTTGTGTGTGTGTGAAGGTTTTTGTGTGTGTTCGTTTTTGTGTGTGTGTGTGTGTGTAAGTTTTTGTGTGTGTATAAGTTTTTTTGTGTGTGTAAGTTTTTTTGTGTTTGTGTCAGTTTTTGTGTGTGTGATAGTTTTTGTGTGTTTTTCATTTTTTGTGTTTTTGTCATTTTTTGTGTGTGTGTAAGTTTTTGTGTGTGTGTTAGTTTTTATGTGTGTGTAAGTTTTTGTGTGTGTGTGTGTAAGTTCTAATGTGTGTGTAAGTTTTTGTGTGTGTGTAAGTTTTTGTGTGTGTGTAAGTTTTTGTTTGTGTGTAAGTTTTTGTATGTGTGTAAGTTTTTATGTGTTTGTGTAATTTTTTGTGTGTGTGTGTAAGTTTGTGTGTGTGTGTAAGTTTTTGTGTGTGTGTAAGTTTTTGTGTGTGTGTAAGTTTTTGTGTGTGTGTAGGTTTTTGTGTGTGTGTGTAAGTTTTTGTGTGTGTGTAAGTTTTTGTGTGTGTGTAAGTTTTGTGTGTGTGTATTTTCTCGTGTGTGTGTGTATGTTTTTTTATGTGTGTAAGTTTATGTGTGTGTGTGTAAGTTTATGTTTTTGTTTATTATTGTGTGTGCGTTTAATTTTTTATTTTTTTGTAAGTTTTTGTGTGTGTAAGTTTTTGTGTGTGTGTGTAAGTTTTTGTGTCTTTTTTAGTTTTTTTGTGTGTATGTTTGTTTGTGTGTGTGTGTAAGATTGTGTGTGTGTTTAATTTTGTCTTTGTGTTTAAGTTTTTTTTTGTGTGTGTAATTTTTTTTTAGTTTTTGTAAGTTTTTGTGTGTGCGTAAGTTTTTTTTTGTGTTAGTTTTTTTGTGTGTCTGTAAGTTTTTGTATGTTTGTGAGAGTTGTTGTGTGTGTGTAAGTTTTTGTGTGTGTGCAAGTTTTTGTGTGTGTAAGTTTTTGTATGTGTGTGTGTGTTAGTTTTTGTGGGTGTATTAGTTTTTGTGTTTGTGTAAGTTTTTTTGTTTGTGCGTTAGTTTTTGTGTGTGTTTATTTTTTTTTTTTTGTTTTTGTTTTGTTTTGTTTTTTTTTTTTTTTTTTTTTTTAATTTTGTTGATGTGTTTAAGTTTTTTTGTTTGTTGTAGTTTTTGTGTGTGTGTAAGTTTTTTTGTGTGTGTAAGTTTTTGTGTGTGTATAATTTTTTTTGTGTTTTTAATTTTTTGTGTGTGTTTGTATTTTTTTTTGTGTTTTTAATTTTTTGTTTGTTTTTTAGTTTTTTTTTGTGTGTTATTTTTTGTGTGTGTGTAAAGTTTTTTGTGTGTTTAAGTTTTTTTGTGTTTGTAAGTTTTTGTGTGTTTGTAATTGTCTGTTTGTGTGTAATTTTTTCTGTGTGTAAGTTTTGTTTGTGTGTGTTTTTTTTTTTGTGTGTGTAATTTTGTGTGTGTGTGTTTGTTTTTGTGTGTGTTTTATTTTTTATGTGTGTGTAAGTTTTGTGTGTGTGTAAGTTTTTGTTTGTGTGTAAGTTTTTTTTTGTGTGTAAGATTTTTTGTGTGTGTGTCAGTTTTTATGTGTGTGTTAGTTTTTGTTTGTTTGTTTTTTTTTTTTTTTTTTTTTTTGTTTTTTTTTGTGTGTAAGTTTTTGTGTGTGTTTGTAAGTTTTTGTGTGTTTGTTTTAGTTTTTCTGTGCGTGTAAGATGTTGTGTGTGTGTGTGTGTGTTTATAATTTTGTGTGTGTGTTTTAGTTTTTTTGTGCGTGTAATATTGTGTTTGTGTGTGTAATTTTTTGTGTGTGTGCGTTTTTGTGTGTGTGTATGTTTTTGTGGTTGTATGAGTTTCTGTGTGTGTGTAAGTTTTTTTTGTGTGTGTAAGTTTTTGTGTGTGTTTTATTTTTTGTGTTTTTGTAAGTATTTTTGTGTGTTTTAGTTTTTTTGTGTTTGTAATTTTTTTAGTGTTTGTTATTTTTTGTTTTTGTGTAAGTATGTGTGTGTGTGTAAGTGTATTTGTGTGCGTATGTGTTTGTGTGTTTGTAAGTTTTTGTTTGTGTGTGTCAGTTTTTGTGTGTGTGTTATTTTTTTCGTGTGTGTTTTAGTTTTTGTGTGTGTGTGTGTAATGTTTTTTGTGTTTGTGAGTTTTTGCGTGTGTGTTAGTTTTTTTGTGTGTGTGTAATTTTTAGTTTGAGTGTTTTATTTTTTGTGTGTTTGTAAGTTTTTTTGTGTGTGTTATTTTTTGTGTGTGTGTTTTATTTTATGTGTGTTTTTAATTTTGTGTGTTTGTTTATTTTTTTTTTTGTTTTATAGTTTGTTTGTTTGTATGTGTTAGTTTTTGTTTGTGTGTGTAAGTTTTTGTGTGTGTGTAAGTTTTTGTGTGTGTGTGTAAGTTTTTGTGTGTGTGTAATTTTGTTTTTGTTTGTAAGTTTTTATGTGTTTGTGAGTTTTTGCGTGTGTGTGTAAGTTTTGTGTGTGTGTGTGTGTAAGTTTTTGTGTTTGTGTGTTAGTTTTTGTGTGTGTGTGTGTGTAAGATTTTGTGTGTGTGTGTAAGTTTTTATGTGTGTGTAAGTTTTTGTGTGTGTGTAAGTTTTTGTGTGTGTGTGTAAGTTTTTTTGTGTGTGTGTAAGTTTTTTTTTGTGTGTGTAATTTTTTGTGTTTGTGTGTAAATTTTTGTGTGTGTGTAAGTTTTTATGTGTGTGAAATTTTTTTTGTGTGTGTAATTTTTTTTTTTTGTTTAAGTTTTTTTTGTGTGTTTGTCTAAGTTTTTGTGTGTGTGTGTTAATTTTTTTGTGTGTGTTAGTTTTTGTGTGTGTGTAAGTTTTTTTGTGTATGTAAGTTTTTTGTGTTTGTGTAAGTTTTTTTTGTTAGTGTGTAAGTTTTTGTGTGTGTGTAAGTTTTTGTGTGTGTGTAAGTTTTTGTGTGTGTGTGTAAGTTTTTTGTGTGTGGAAGTTTTTGTGTGTGTGTGTGTTTAAGTTTTTTTGTGTGTGTGTAAGTTTTTGTGTTTGTTTTATTTTTTTTTTGTGTTTTATTTTTTGTGTGTGTGTGTGTGTGTATGTTTGTATGTTTGTTTTAGTTTTTTTTGTTTTTTTAATTTTTTGTTTGTTTGTAAGTTTTTGTGTGTGTTAATTTTTTTTGTGTTTGTAATATTTTTGTGTGTGTGTAAGTTTTTGTTTGTGTGTAAGTTTTTGTGTGTTTGTAATTTTTTGTGAGTGTTATTGTTTTTGTGTGTGTTAGTTTTTGTTTGTGTGTTAGTTTTTTGTGTGTTTTTGTAATTTTTTGTGTGCGTGTTAGTTTTTGTGTGTAAGTTTTTGTTTGTGTGTTTAAGTTTTTATTTGTGTGTAAGTTTTGTGTGTGTGTAAGTTTTTGTGTGTGTGTAAGTTTTTGTATGTGTATTAGATTTTGTGTGTGTGTGTGAGTTTTTGTGTGTTTTTAATTTTTTGTGTGTGTTTGTTTTTGTGTGTGTGTGTTAGTTTTTGTGTGTGTGTGTAAGTTTGTTTTGTTTTTCTAGTTTTTGTGTGTGTGTATTTTTGGTGTTGTGTTGAAGTTTGTTTTGTTTTGTTATTTTTTTTTTGTTGTTTTGTTTGTTGTTTCGTTTTAGTTTTTGTGTGTGTGTAATTGTGTTTGTTTGTGTAATGTTATGTTTGTGTTTTAGTTTTTTTGTGTGTGTAAGTTTTTTTGTGTGTGTGTTATTTTTTGTGTGTGTGTATGTTTTTTTTTGTGTGTGTATGTTTTTGTGTGTTAGTTTTTTTGTGTGTGTAAGTTTTTTTGTGTGTGTAAGTTTTTGTGTGTGTGTGTAAGTTTTCTTGTGTTTGCGTGTAAGTTTTTGTGTGTTTGTTTAAGTTTTTTTTTATGTATTTTAGTTTTTGTGTGTGTGTGTAAGTTTTTGTGCGTGTTTTTTTTTGTGTGTTTTTAATTTTTTGTGTTTGTTTAAGTTTTTTTTTGTGTGTTAGTGTTTGTGTGTTTGTGCAATTTTTTGTGTGTGTAAGTTTTTGTGTGTGTGTGTGTAAGTTTGTGTGTGTGTATAATTTTTTGTGTGTGTGTAATTTTTTGTGTGTGTTTAAGTTTTTTTGTGTGTGTAAGTTTTGTGTGCGTGTAAGTTTTTGTGTGTGTGTTAGTTTTTATGTGTGTGTAAGTTTTTGTGTGTGTGTGTAAGTTTTTATGTGTGTGTGTAAGTTTTGGCGTGTGTGTATAAGTTTTTGTGTTTGTTAGTTTTGTGTGTGTGTTAGTTTTTGTGTGTGTGTGTGCAGGTTTTTGTGTGTGTACGTTTTGTGTGTGTGTGTGTGTGTGTTAGTTTTTGTGTGTGTATAAGTTTTTGTGTGTGTGTAAGTTTTTTTGTGTGTGTGTTAGTTTGTGTGTGTGTGTAAGTTTTTGTTTGTGTGTAAGTTTGTGTGTGTGTGTAATTTTGTGTGTGTGTGTAATTTTTTGTGTGTGTGTAAGTTTTTTTTTGTGTGTAAGTTTGTGTGTGTGTGTGTGTAAGTTCTAATGTGTGCGTCAGTTTGTGTGTGTGTGTAAGCTTTTGTGGGTGTGTAAGTTTTTGTGTGTTAGTAAGTTTGTGTTTTTGTGTAAGTTTTTGTGTGTGTGTGTCAGTTTTTGTGTGTTTGTTTTTGTTTGTTTGTGTGTGTATTTTTTCTTTTGTTTTTAAGTTTTTGTTTTTTTTTATTTTTTTGTGTGTTTGTTTGTTTTTGTGTGTGTGTGTAAGTTTTTGTGTGTGTGTAAGTTTTTGTGTGTGTGTAAGTTTTTGTGTGTGTGTTTGTTCTCGTGTGTGTGTGTAAGTTTTTGTATGTGTGTAAGTTTCTGTGTGTGTGTGTTAGTTTTTGTGTGTGTGTAAGATTTTGTGTGTGTGTAAGTTTTTGTGTGTGTGTAAGTTTTTGTGTGTGTGTTAGATTTTGTATGTGTAATTTTTTGTGTGTGTGTGTAATTTTTTGTGTGTGTGTAAGTTTTTGTGTGTGTTAGTTTTTGTGTGTGTGTGTGTTATTTTTTGTGTGTGTGTAAGTTTTTGTGTGTGTGTTATTTTTTGTGTGTGTGTGTAAGTTTTTCTGTGTGTGTGTAAGTTTTTGTGTGTGCGTAAGTTTTTGTGTGTGTAAGTTTTTGTGTGTGTGTGTAAGTTTTTGTTTGTGAGTAAGTTTTTGTGTGTGTGTGTTAGTTTTTGTGTGTGTGTATTTTTGTGTGTTTTCGTTTTTGTGTGTGTGTGTGTATTTTTTTTAGGGTTTGTTAGTTTTTTTGTGTTTGTATTTTTTTTTGTGCGTGTGTAAGTTTTTGTGTTTGTGTATTTTTTTTTTTTTTGGAAATTTTTTTTTTTTTTTTAATTTTTTTTGTGTTTGTAAGTTTTTGTGTGTGTGTAAGTTTTTTTGTGTGTGTAAGTTTTTTTGTTTGTGGAAGTTTTTTTTTGTCTGTAAGTTTTTGTTTGTATGTTAGTTTTTGTGTGTGTGTAATTTTTTGTGTGTGTGTGTTATTTTTTGTTTGTTTTGGTAAGTTTTTTTGTGGGTGTTTATGTTTTTGTGTGTGTGTAAGTTTTTTTTATTTGTTTAAGATTTTGTGTTTTCGTAAGTTTTTATGTGTTTGTAAGTTTTTTTGTGTTTGTTATTTTTTGTGTGTTTGTTAGTTTTGTGTGTGTTTATGTTTTTTTGTGTTTTTTAGTTTTTTTGTGTGTGTAAGTTTTTGTGTGTGTGTTATTTTTTTTGTGTGTTTAATTTTTTTTGTGTTTTTTTTTTTTTGTTCGTTTTTTAGTTTTTGTGTGTGTGTAAGTGTTTGTGTGTGTTTTTTGGTTTTTTGTGTTTTTTATTATTTTTTTGTTTTTTAAGTTTGATTGTTTTTTTATGTTTTTGTGTGTGTGTAAGTTTTTGTGTGTGTGTAAGATTTTTTGTTGTTTTAAGTTTTTGTGTGTGTGTAAGTTTTTCTTTGTGTTTCAGTTTTTGTGTGTGTGTAAGTTTTTTTGTGTTTTTGTGTTAGTTTTTGTTTGTGTGTGTTAGTTTTGTGTGTGTGTGTGTGTGTGTAAGTTTTTGTCTGTGTGTAAGTTTTTGTGTGTGTGTAAGTTTTTTTGTGTGTGTGCAAGTTTTTGAGTGTGTAAGTTTTTGTGTGTGTGTGTAATTTTTTGTGTGTGTATAAGTTTTTGTTTGTTTGTTAGTTTTTTTTTGTGTTTGTTAGTTTTTGTGTTTTTTTTTTTTTTTTTTTGTTTGTGTGTGTTTGTTTGTTTTTATTTTTTTGTTTGTGTGTATTTTTTTTTGTGTGTTTTAATTTTTTTATTTTTGTTATTTTTTGTGTGTTTGTAAGTTTTTGTGTGTGCGTAAGTTTTTGTGTGTGTGTTAGTTTTATGTGTGTGTGTCAGTTTTTGTGTGTTTGTAAGTTTTTGCGTGTGTGTGTAAGTTTTTGTGTGTGTGTGTGTAAGTTTTTGTGTGTGTGTAAGTTTTTGCGTGTGTGTAAGTTTTTTTGTGTGTGTGTAATTTTTTGTTTTTGTGTGTAAGTTTTTGTGTGTGTGTAATTTTTTGTTTACTTTTTATTTTTTTTGTGTGTGTAAGTTTTTTTGTGTTTGTTTTTTTTTTTGTGTTTGTATTTTTTTGTGTGTGTGTTTTTTTTTGTGTGTTTGTGTTTTTTTTTGTGTTTGTGTTTTTTTTCGTTTTTGAGTTTAAGTTTTTGTGTGTGCGTGTATTTTTTTGAGGGTGTGTAAGTTTTTTTTTGTGTGTTATTTTTTTTGTGTGTTTAAGTTTTTGTATGTGTGTGTGTAAGTTTTGTGTGTGTGTGTGTGTGTAAGTTTTTTTGATTGTGTGTTATTTTTTGTGTGTGTGTGTGTAATATTTTGTGTGTGTGTGTAAGTATTTATGTGTGTGTAATTTTTTGTGTGTGTGTAAGTTTTTGTGTGTGTGTGCTATAATTTTTGTGTGTACGTTAGTTTTTTTGTGTGTGTGTTTGTTTTTGTGTGGTTGTGTTAGTTTTTTTATGTGTGTGTTAGTTTTTATGTGCGTGTAAGTTTTTGTGTGTGTGTAAGTTTTTGTGTGTGTGTAAGTTTTTGGTGATTTTCTAGATATTATTTATGTTTGTAAGTTTTTTTTTGTATTTTATTTTTTGTGTTTTTGTTATTTTTTTTTTGTATTTAAGTTTTTTTGTTTTTGTTAGATTTTTTGTGTGTGTTAGTTTTTTTGTTTGTTTATGTTTTTTTGTGTGTGTAAGTTTCTGTGTGTATGTTTAAGTTTTTGTGTTCGTTTAAGTTTTTGTGTGTGTGTGTGTGTAAGTTTTTTTGTGTGTGTGTAATTTCTTGTGTGTGTGTTAGTTTTTGTGTGTGTGTAAGTTTTGTGTGTGTGTTTGTGTAAGTTTGTATGTGGTTGTAAGTTTTTTGTGTGTGTTTAATGTTTTGTGTGTGTGTAAGTTTTTGTGTGTGTTTTATTTTTTTTTTTTTTTGTAATTTTTTTGTGTGTGTGTAAGTTTTTGTTTGTGTGTAAGTTTTTGTGTGTTTGTTATTTTTTGTGAGTGTAAGTTTTTGTGTGTGTGTTAGTTTTTGTGTTTGTTTTAGTTTTTGTGTTCGTTTGTAAGTTTTTGTTTGCGTGTAAGTTTTTTGTGTGTGTTTTATTTTGTATGTGTTAGAAAGTTTTTGTGTGTGTAAGTTTTTGTGTGTGTGTAATTTTTTGTGTGTGTATAAGATTTTGTGTGTGTGTGTGAGTTTTTGTGTGTGTGTAATTTTTTGTGTGTGTAAGTTTTTGTGTTTGTGAGTAAGTTTTTGTGTGTGTGTATTAGTTTTTGTTTGTGTTTTATTTTTTGTGTGTGTGTAATTTTTTGTGTGTTTAAGTTTTTTTTGTTTGTTTTAGTTTGTTTGTGTGTATGTTTTTGTGTTTGTGTATGTTTGTTTTTGTTTTTTTAAGTTTTTAGTTGTGTGTATTTTTGTTTTTTTTTTTAAGTTTTTGTGTGTGTGTATTTTTTATTGTTTTTTTTATTTTGTGTGTTTGTATAAGTTTTTGTGTGTGTTTGTAAGTTTTTTTGTGTTTGTAAGTTTTTGTGTGTGTGTGTAAGTTTTTGTGTGTGTGTGTGTGTGTGTGTAAGTTCTTGTGTGTGTGATATTTTGTTTGTGTGTGTTTGTTTTTTTGTGTGTGTGAAATTTTTTTTGTGTGTACGTTTTTGTGTGTGTGTAATTTTTTGAGTGTTTATATGTTGTTGTTTTTGTTTAAGTTTTTTTGTGTGTGTGTCTTTTTTTGTGTGTGTGTTAGTTATTGTGTGTGTTTTAGTTTGTGTGTGTGTTTAATTTTTTGTGTGTGTGTTTTTTTTTGTGTGTGTGTATGTTTTTGTGTGTGTGTAAGTTTTTGTGTGTGTGTAAGTTTTTGTGTGTGTGTAAGTTTTTGTGTGTGTGTAAGTTTTTGTGTGTGTGTGTGTAATTTTTTGTGTGTGTGTGAGTTTTTGCGAGTGTGTTTAAGTGTTATTTTGTGTTTTTAAGTTTTTGTGTGTGTGTGTAAGTTTTTGTGTGTGTGTGTTTGTTAAAGTTTTTTTGTTATTTTGTGTAAGTGTTAGGGCGTGTGTTTTATTTTGTTTTTTTTTTTGTGTGTTTTTGTTATTTTGTTTGTGTGTGTAAGTTTTTGTGTGTGTGTAAGTTTCTGTGTGTGTATAAGTTTTTATGTATGTGTGTGTGTAATTTTTTTTGTGTGTGTGTAAGTTTTTGTGTGTGTGTAAGTTTTTGTGTGTGTGTAAGTTTTGGTATGTGTGTAAGTTTTTATGTGTGCGTAATTTTTTTGTGTTTGTGTAAGGTCTTGTGTGTGTGTGTATTTTTTTGTGTGTGTGTAAGTTTTTGTGTGTGAGTGTAAGTTTTTGTGAGTGTTTAAGTTATTGTGTGTGTGTTATTTTGTTTTTGTGTGTTTAAGTTTTTGTGTTTATGTTTTATTTTTTTTGTGTGTGTTATTTTTTGTGTGTGTGAATGTTTTCTTGTGTGTGTTTAATTTTTTTTATGTGTTTTATTTTGTGTGTGTGTGTAATTTTTTGTGTGTGTGTAATTTTTTGTGTGTGTGTAAGTTTTTATGTGTGTTTCAGTTTCTTTTTGGGTGTAATTTTGTTTGTGTGTTAGAATTTTTTTTTTTTTTTTTATTTTTTTGTGTGTTTGTAATTTTTTTTGTTTGTAATTTTTTTTTTTTGTGTGTGTTATTTTTTTTGTGTGTGTAAGTTTTTCTTTGTGTGTAATTTTTTTTGTGTGTGTGTAAGTTTTTTTGTGTGTGTGTAAGTTTTTGTGTGTGTGTAAGTTTTTGTGTGTGTGTTAGTTTTTGTGTGTATTTGTTTGTTTTTTTTAGTATGTTTAAGTTTTTGTGTGTGTTTAAGTTTTTGTGTGTGTGTGTAAGTTTTTTTGTGTGTGTAAGTTTTTGTGTGTGTGTGTAAGTTTTTTGTGTGTGTGTAAGTTTTTTGTGTGTGTTTAAGTTTTTGTGTTTATGTTAGTTTGTTTTTTTTTGCTAGTTTTTGTGTGTGTTTGTAAGTTTTTTGTGTGTGTGTAAGTTTTTGTGTGTGTGTAAGTTTTTGTCTGTGTGAAAATTTTTTTGTGTGTCTAAGTTTTTGTGTGTGTGTGTAAGTTTTCTTATGTGTGTGTTAGTTTTTGTGTGTGTGTAAGTTTTTGTGTGTGTGTAAGTTTTTGTGTGTGTGTAAGTTTTTGTGTGTGTAAGTTTGTTTTGTGTGTGTAAGTTTTTGTATGTCTGTAAGTTTTTGTGTGTGTGTAAGTTTTTTGTGTATGTGTGATTTTTTTTGTGCGTGTTTAAGTTTTTGTGTGTGTGTGTGTGTAAGCGTTTTTGTGTGTGTAAGTTTTTGTGTGTGTGTGTAATTTTTTGTGTTTGTTTAAGTTTTTGTGTTTGTGTAAGTTTTTTTTTGTGTGTGTAATTTTTTTTGTGAGTGTTAGTATTTTTTTTATGTGTGTGTACGTTTTTTTGTGTGTTTGTAAGTTTTTTGTGTGTGTATAAGTTTTTGTGTGTGTGTGTAAGTTTTTGTGTGTGTGTAAGTTTTTTGTGTGTAAGTTTTTGTGTGTGTGTTAGTTTTTTTGTGTGTGTAAGTTTTTGTGTGTGTGTGTAATTTTTTGTATGTGTGTACGTTTTTGTGTGTGTGTGTGTGTGTAAATTCTTTTGTGTGTATTAGTTTTTGTGTGTGTTTGTATGTTTTTGTGTTTGTTTAATTTTTTGAGTTTGCTTTAGTTTTTGTGTGTGTGTGTAAGTTTTGTGTGTGTGTGTATTTTTTTATGTGTGTGTGTGCAAGTTTTTGTGTGTTTGTGTGTTAGTTTTTGTTTGTGTTTTTGTTTGTTTGTGTTATTTTTTGTAAGTTTGTTTTTGTGTGTGTAAGTTTGTTTGTAGGTTTAAGTTTTTGTGTGTGTTTAAGTTTGTTTGTGCTTGTGTTAGTTTCTGTGTGTGTGTAAGTTTTTGTGTGTGTGTGTAATATTCTGTGTGTGTGTATGTAAGTTTCTGTTTTTTTATAAGTTTTGTGTGTGTGTAAGTTTTTTTCTGTGTGTGTATTTTTTTGTTTGTGTGTAAGTTTTTGTTTGTGTGTGTAAGTTTTTGTGTTTGTGTGAGTTTTTGTGTGTGTGTATGATTTTGTGTATGTTTAATTTTTTGTGTGTGTGTAAGTTTTTTTGTGTTTTTGAGTGTTTATGTATGTGTTTGTGTAAGTTTTTGTGTTTGTGTGTGTAAGTTTTTTTGTGTGTGTAATTTTTTTTGTGTTTGTAAGTTTTTGTGTGCGTGTAAATTTTTGTTTTTTGTAAGTTTTTATGTGTGTGTAAGTTTATGTGTGTGTGTAAGTTTTTGTGTGGGTGTAAGTTTTTGTGTGTGTGTGTAAGTTTTTGTGTGTGTGTAAGTTTTTCGTGTGTGTTAAGTTTTTGTGTGTGTGTGTGTGTAAGTTTTTGTGTGTGTGTAAGTTTTTGTGTGTGTGTAAGTTTCTATGTGTGTGTATGTAAGTTTTTTTTTGTGTGTGTGTAAGTTTTTGTGTCTGCGTATGGTTTTGTGTGTCTGTAAGTTTTTGTGTGTCTGTAAGTTTTTGTGTGTGTGTAAGTTTTTGTGTGTGTGAGTTTTTGTGTGTGTGTAAGTTTTGTTTTTGTGTGTGTAAGTTTCTGTGTGTGTGTGTAAGTTTTTGTGTGTGTGTAAGTTTTGTCTTGTGTGTAAGTTTTTGTGTGTGTGTGTGTAAGTTTTTTTGTGTGTTTGTAAGTTTTTGTGTGTGTGTAAGTTTTTGTGTGTGTGTAAGTGTTTGTGTGTGTGTGTAAGTTTTTGTGTGTGTGTAAGTTTTTTTGTGTGTAAGTGTGTGTGAGTGTAGTTTTTATGTGTGTGTAAGTTTTTGTGTGTGTGTAATTTTTTGTGTGTGTGTTAGTTTTTGTGTGTGTGTAAGTTTATGTTTCTGTGTGAGTTTTTTTTTGTGTGTGTAAGTTTTTGTGTGTGTTTAAGTTTTTGTGTGTGTGTAAGTTTGTGTATATTTGTGAGTTTTGTGTGGTTGTGTTTGTTTTTGTTTGCATTTTAGTTTCTGTGTGTGTGTAAGTTTTTGTGTGTGTAAGTTTTTTGTGTGTATGTAAGTTTTTTTTTGTGTGTAATTTTTTTTGTGTGCTGTTTTTGTGTTTTAAGTTTTTTTGTGTGTGTGTGTAAGTTTTTGTGTGTGAGTGTAAGTTTTTGTGTGTGTTTAAGTTTTTGTGTGTGTGTGTTTGTGTAAGTTTTTGTGTGTTTGTAAGTTTTTTGTGTGTGTGTAAGTTTTTGCGGGTGTGTAAGTGTTTGTGTGTGTGTAAGTTTTGGTGCGTGTGTAAGTTTTTCTGTGTGTGTGTAAGTTTTTGTGTGTGTGTAAGTTTTTGTGTGTGTGTAAGATTTTGTGTGTGTGTGTCAATTTATGTGTGTGTGTAAGTTTTTTTGTGTGTGTGTAAGTTTTTGTGTGTGTGTGTAAGTTTTTGTGTGTGTGTGTAAGTTTCTTTATGTTTTTAATTTTTTGTGTGTTTGTTGTTTTCTTTATGTGTATGAATTTTTTTGTGTGTGTACGTTGTTGTGTGTGTTTAAGTTTTTGTGTGTGTATGTAAGTTTTTGTGTGTGTGTAAGTTTTTGTGTGTGTGTATTAGTTTTTGTGTGTGTGTGTAGGTAGTTTTTGTGTGTGTGTAAGTTTTTGTGTGTGTGTAAGTTTTTGTGTGTGTGTGTAAGTTTTTTTGTGTGTGTGTAAGTTTTTGTGTGTGTGTAAGTTTGTATGCGTGTGTAAATTTTTTTGTGTGTGTAAGTTTGTGTGCTTGTTTAAATTTTTGTGTGTGTGTAAGTTCTTGTGTGTGTGTAAGTTTTTGTGTTATTGTAAGTTTTTTTGTGTGTGTGTAAGTTTTTGTGTGTGTGTGTAAGTTTTTGTGTGTGTGTAATTTAGTTTGTGTGTTGGAAAGTTTTTGTGTGTGTGTATTTGTTTGTGTGTGGGTAAGTTGTGGTGAGATTGTAAGTAATGTGTTTTTGTATTTTAGTTTTTGTGTGTGTGTAAGTTTTGTGTTTTTGTAAGTTTTTGTGTTTGTGTAAGTTTTTGTATGTGTGTGCGTGTGTGTAAGTTTTTGTGTGTGTGTGTAAGTTTTTGTGTGTGTGTAAGTTTTTTGTGTGTGTGTAAGTTTTTGTTCGTGTGTGTAAGTTTTTGCTGTGTGTGTAAGTTTTTGTGTTTGTGTTAGTTTTTTTGTGTGTGTTAGTTTTTGTGTGTGTGTTTGTATGTTTTGGTGTTTGTGTGTAAGTTTTTTTGTGTCTGTTTTAGTTTTTTTGTGTGTGTGTATGTTTTTGTATGTGTGTGTGTAAGTTTTTTGTGTGTGTGTGTGTGTTAGTTTTTGTGATGTTTGTGTAAGTTTTTGTGTGTGTGTGTGTAAGATTTTGTGTGTGTGTGTGTGTAAGTTTTTGTGATTGTGTGTTAAGTTTTTGTGTGTGTGTGTAGATTTTGTGTGTGTATGTAAGTTTTTGTGTGTGTGTAAGTTTTTGTGTGTGTGTAAGTTTTTGTGTGTGTGTGTAAGTTTTTGTGTGTGTGTAAGTTTTTTGTG
>NC_142796.1:18888399-18921992 GCF_049724085.1 Artemia sp. Qi Xiang Cuo | reverse complement strand
ACCTCCCGACCTCCTAGGTGGGAATCAGGGCCTGATAAGCACGAGTGCTCCCAAGCTATGGTTGGGGCCTCGGAGCGAGGATTCACGCCCCCGTCCCTAGCGAGCCAGGAGGAGAGCCCTAAATTGTACCTCACAGCGGTGGAGTGGTGTAACATTCTATTAGTAGCCTAGCCCGACAAATAGAATGGCTAAAGCAACGGGGCGCCAAGGGTCTGGGGAGTCGTTGGTCAAGCCAATTCCTATGAAACACCAATGGATGTTGAAGATCAAATGCAGAGAGATACTACTATTACGGTGTTCGCGGTAGCCGACGCGGACCAGGTCAGGGTAGTGCCTGGCCCGACAAGAATGCAAGCCGCCCGATCAAGAAAACATCTGAATATTGGCACGTGGAATGTTCGCAGCTGCAAGCTGGAATCAACGCAACTACTCCTTGCAAGGGAGCTGCAGAAATACAAAATCAACATTTGTTGTCCATCAGAAACGAGACTTAATGATGTTCTGTCCAAAGAATTTACCGTTTCCGAATCTGACGCATTCCAGTTCTCTAACTAGGGTCCCAATGATGGTTGCGGCCAGAAAAGAGTTGGGTTCCTATTAGATAGTCCTACTGCGTCATGTATCTTCTTCTGGGAGCCAGTGCACCAAGGATCGCCATGATCAGACTGAGAGGCCAAATTAGCCAAACAACCATAATCGCCGTGTACGCTCCGATAATGGACAGTAGTGACGCGGTCAAAGATGCCTTTTATTATGACCTAAAACGAATCATTGACAAGACACCAAGGTGTGACATACTCTATGCAGCTAGAGACTGGAACACCCGGCTTGGCAAAGTAGACCCCGAAACAGCAGCAGTTATTGGCCGCCACACCGTTGGTGACAGATGCATCAATGGAGAAAGGCTCTTAAAGCTTGCCAGATACAACAACCTATGCGTCACAAACACTCTCTTTGAGCACAAGAGACTCCACCTCGTTACATGGCGTTCGAACGACGGCGTAACAACAGCCCAGATCGACCACATCTTAGTCAGCAGAAGATGGAGGAGCTCCTGCACAAATGCCCGGGTATACAGAGGAGCAGACACAGGATCTTTAAATGGATCCGACCACTATCTCCTCACTTGCAAAGTCCGTCACCGCCTTAGTAGACAAAAGCGACAGACGGAAGGAAAGCGCTTCGATGTTTCGAAACTAAGATGCCCGGAAATCAAAGCCGACTTTGAGTTAAAGCTAAGCAACCGGTTCAATGCCTTGAATCGTCTCTCACTCGTGGATGAAGAATGGGCACAGATAAAAATTGCGACACAGGACGTAGCTGAGGAGGTGCTTGGCCACACAAAACGAAAACAGCGAGCCTGGATCTCTGACCACACCATAGAACTAGTTTAGAAGAAGCGACCCCTCGTGGGAGGTGCAAAAGAACCCTTAAAAGTAGCCCGCAAAGCAGTTAAACAGTCACTGAAACGGGACAGAGAACAATACTGGTCTGATCTGGCTAATGAGTTGTAACAAGCGTCCAGGAGCCACAACAGCAGGAAAATGTTCAAACTACTTAAAGAAGCGACTGGATAAGCTCCTGTAACGGTTGACATACTGAAAGATAAGTCCGGAGAACTCATCCGAACAGAAGAAGGACGCATGGAACGCTGGCAAGAGCATTTTTCTGAGCTACTGACCCCTGTCAAACCCCCGTGCGATCTACCTGCCTTCTCAAGTGCTGCTAGAGAGCCCTACACAGTAAACCTCGATCCGCCAAGTATTGCGGACGTACAAAAAGCGCTGAAGTGCATGAAAAACAATAAAACTCCTGGAGAGGATGGGATCCCTTCTGAAATGTTCAAGGCCTCACCAACTCTACTATGCCACCTAACCGACCTTTTTGTCCAGGTGTGGACGACGAAGACCTTCCCAAAAGACTGGAAAGTATCAGTCCTCGTTCCGCTATACAAAAAAGGAGATAAGGCCATTTGCGGAAACTATAGAGGTATCTCCCTGATCGACCATGCCATGAAGATCTTCTGCGTCATTCTTTTGAATCGATTCAAAGACGCAGGTGACAAGTTAACCCGTCCTGAACAAGCAGGCTTCAGACCAAGCAGAGGCTGTCCAGAACAGATATTGACGAGTCGCTTCATCTTTCAGCGGTTCAGCAGGTTTAATCTACCCCTTCTCATCGCCTTTCTTGACTTTGCAGCTGCCTTCGACTCTCTCATCAGAGAGGACCTATGAAGAATTATGGCTAAAGACGGTGCGCCACATGATATCATTGAGATACTCTGAAGTGCGTATAAAGACACTGAGACTTGCGTCCGTGTTTCCGGCAATGACACCCCTAAGTTTCCAGTGGAGTTTGGGGTAAAGCAGGGATTCCCCCTTTCGCTTATATTATTCAACTACGCGATAGACTGGATCATGTATAATGCACTGAGAAACCACAGCGGAATAGTCTTCGGACAAATAGCTGGTTTCCTCCAGCCCGTGGTAGATCTGAACTTCGCAGATGACGTTGCTGAGCTTGAAAATACCGCCAACAGCCTACAAGACTTGATTAATGAGACCTATGTGGTCTCAAAGCACATCAAACTAGTAATATGTAGCGCAAAGACTAAAGTATTGGCTCTCTAACAGCCTGCTCCTTGCCAAGTTACCCTGGACGGGGAACCAATAAAAAGCTTTGAGGAATTCAAATATCTTGGCTCTATCATAACACCAGAGGTCGGAGCTGAAAGGGATATCTCTGCCCGCATAGCAAAAGCCTGGGGAGCGTTTACTAGTCTGAAAAAAGCATTATTGACCAGACGGGAGATCTCAACCAAAAAAAAAGTCAGAATCTATGGTGTAACTGTTCGAGCAGAACTAGTGTATACTTGCGAGACATGACCGATCAAGACTGAAGATGCGAGAACTTTGTACGTATTTGACGACCGCTGCCTTCGTTACATCTTCCGCATTAAGAGATGGGACAGGATTTCCAATAGTGAAGTAAGGAGTCGCTGTGGCCAATCAGAAGAGCTATCGCTTATCCTTAAAAGACGTAGCCTGAAGCTCCTCGGCCACACATTGCACCGTCCCGAAGGCACGATATATCGAGACGTCCTTGTCTGCGAACCAGCCCCCTCCTGGAAACGTAAACCAGGAAGACAAAGGAAGAACCTGTGGCGAAAATTCAAGGAGGACCCCGAACCATGGGGAGGTATCAGGAGACACGGTTGGAGATGGGACAAAGACTGGCTGAAGATCGCCGGAGAAGCTGCAGCCGACAGGTCCAAGTGGTCGTCGGAAGTCATCCCAAGATCCTTTGGTGCTGGGCAGGACAGTTCATCGTCTGGTTTCCGCCGAAAGTAAAAGTAAAGTAAGTAAGTTTTGAAGTTTCTACGACAGCGCCTTCTATAAAAACCTTATATGCACCCAGGGCATAACTTAAAACCCTTGCCCTGAGGGTTTTGGTGGATGACCTACCTCACAAACACATTGTCTATTTGAAAATCAACCACGCTGAACAAAATGGATCTCTGAAAACTTTGAGTGACTGTGTTTAGATACATGAGGGGCGTGGGGGGGGGGAGGGGAGCTATTTAAACCTCAATCACTTTTGACTATTAAAAAGGCACTAGCCCTTTAATTTCCAATCGAATGAGCCTGTTTTGAAGTTTCTACGACAACGCCTTCTGTAAAAACCTTATATGCCCTCGGGGCATAACTTCAAACCCTTACCCTGAGGGTTGTGGGGGAGTATCCTCCTCAAAAATAAATTTTCAATCTGGAAATCAGCTACGCTGAACAAAATGGCTATCTCAAAATTTTCATTGGATGTGCTTGGGGGACTGATGGGTGTGGGGGGGGGGGGGCTAGTTGCCTTCCAATCATTTTAGACTATTAAACAGTTCACAAGCCCTTTAATTTCCGATCGTATGAGCCTGTTTTGAAGTTTCTACGACAACACCTTCTATAAAAGCCTTAGTTGCCCCCAGGATATAACTTAAAACCCTTGCCCTGAGGGTTGTGGGGGAGCGTCCTCCTAAAAAATATATTTTTTATTTGGAAATCAACTAAGCAGAACAACATTGTTATCTGAAAATTTTGATTGGAGGTTTTTGTGTAAATGTTGGGCGTGGGGGGGAGGGGAGCTAATTACACTCCAATCACTTTCGACAACTAAAAAGGGCACTAGCTCTTTAATTTCCAATCGAATGAGCCTGTTTTGAATTTTCTACGACAACGCCTTCTATAAAAACCTTATATGCCCCAAGGGCATAACTCAAAACCCTTGCCCTGTGGGTTTTGGGGGAGTATCCTCTTCAAGAACTTATTTTCTATCGAGAAATAAACCGCTCTTAACAAATTGGCTATCTGAAATTTTTGGTGGGTTGGGCTGGGGGGAATAATGGGGGGGCTAGTTGCCCTCCGATTATTTTTAACTATTAGAAAGGGCACTATCCCTTTAATTTCCACTTGAATGAGCCTGTTTTGAAGTTTCTACGACAAAGCAGTCTATAAAAATCTTATGTACCCCCAGGGCATAACTTAAAACTCGTATCCTGAGGGGTGTGGGGGAGTGTCCTCCTCAAAAAAATATTTTCTATTTGGATATCAACTACACTGAACAAAATGGCTGTCTGAAAATTTTGATTCGATGTGTTTGGGAAAATCCTGGATATGGGAGGGGGGGAGGGGGGCTAGTTACACTCCAATCACTTTAGACTATGAAAAAGGGCACTAGTCCATTAATTGTCAATCGAATGAGCCTGTTTTGAAGTTTTTACGACAACACCTTCTATAAAAATCCTATATGCCCCCAGGGCATAACTTAAAACCCTTGCCCTGAGGTTTGTGGGGGAGTATCCTCCTCAAAAATATATTTTCTATCTGGCAATCAACTACGCCGAGCAAAATGGCTATCTCAAAATTTTGATTGGATGTGTTCTGGGGAATGATGGGCGTGGGGGGGAGGCTATTTGCCCTCCAATCATTTTTGACTATTAAAAGGGCCACTAGAACTCTCGATCTCCAATCGAATGAGTGCCCTTTGAAGCTTTTACGATGACCCCATCCTTATGAAATTCCTTTTGAAAAAAAAAAATAAATAATAATAAAACATTGGAGCCGTATGGCCTTTACTACAGGCAACGCTACAACGTTGCCTCTGATTAGTGGAATTTCTGATAAGAACCAAAATACAACAAATTAGACTTATCTGGGAAAACTGTTTTTTTCTCATCAAATAAATACTATAACAGATTATATACTGAAGAATTTTCTTAATAAATTAGACAGAATGAACTTCTTAGTTATTAGTATTGAATTTAAATCTTTTGCTGAAAATATTGTATTAATATAATGAAGTATATTCAGGTTAGGAAATCCCACAGGAGAAGAATTGTCAATTTTGAAATTATATAAGAACCTTGAAGGATTCTTGCAATGAGAAAATTGAATGAAGACCTCGAAGGATTGAGTTAGTTTTAAATTGAAGCTCAGTGAAGGCAGTTGTTTGGTGACCGGCACTGGATCACGGCGATAAGCTGTATTGGTTTATATCAGTTTATTCTATAATTATTTTCAATATTTACTGTCAATATTATAAATATAAACTTTAAAAAAAATCAGTGATTTGTCTTTTAACTTTGTTGAGCAAATATTGAGTATGGAGAGCTAGATAGACGGTCGGCAGTCACTGGTCTGCTCAGATCAGAAGCCACTTTAAAATGGCCTTCAAAATTAGGGTAAGCGAGTATGAATTACGGGGTTGTTGCATTTCCTTCTTTTGTATGAGTTCTAGTTGTATATTTTTAAATTATGTCAAGGAATCATTTCTGTCAAACAAATCTGTTTTTAGATAGATTTAGCATGCAGGAAGAAGACTTAGGTGTAACTGTCCCATTAGTTAATGTTCTTTTTTAAGGAATTGAGTCAGGTGGTAAGAAAAGAAATTCTAGGAATGATCCAGCAAGGATACTTGGTCAACGTCGTAGGGTAAATGGCGGCAGTAGCTTTAATGAGATTGAGGAAACGGCTGTATTTTCGTAGTTGAGTCCCCGAGAGGGTTTTCAGTGTTTTCATATACTTTAGACAGGCTGGACGATTTGGACTAGCTTTTGAACTTCAATGATGGCTATCATATGTCCAGATCACAAGATATTCTCGACTTTTTCCCACCCCCGAAACCAACGGTTGTGCCTGAATTAAGTGAGTCCACGGTTATTCATCAAGACGTTAGCTTGAACCGAATTAGACTTAG
This sequence comes from Artemia sp. Qi Xiang Cuo, assembly GCF_049724085.1. Classification (NCBI taxonomy): domain Eukaryota; kingdom Metazoa; phylum Arthropoda; class Branchiopoda; order Anostraca; family Artemiidae; genus Artemia; species Artemia sp. Qi Xiang Cuo. The sequence continues at coordinate 18,915,749 of NC_142796.1, read as the reverse complement.
GCTTGAGGTTTCAAAGAACATTCCAACATTCAATGGGCAGTCAGACCCATTGGTATGGTTGGATCAGGCTAGGGTTATTTTGATATTTGCCAAAATCAGGTCTTTCCAAGAACAATTGCTTATCTTGGAGAGTAGGTTGTGGTCACCCTTGAACATATGGTTTAGTCATTTGCCGTGCCCAGATAAGGAATCATGGGATGCTTTGAAACAGCACTAGCTTTACGCTGTGCCGGAAGGGAGGGTGATGTGAGGCTTGCAGCAGAATGAATTGTCTACGGCCCGGACCAAACGAAACCAGAGGAGTACAGCTGGTTCCAAAGTATTTTAACCTTCGTTATGGTTTCACAGGCCCAGATCGGTCAAGACCACAGGTCTTCAATGTATACGTAAAAGAATTTCTGCCAGAACTTCCACTTTCGCATTTTAACGAATTCGATAAAGCTAATCCGGTAACGATTAGGGGTTGTGTCGAGCTTCTGAGGGAGGTTAGGACACGTTAGGTTCGACGGGAGTTCCACTTAGAGTCGCTGCCAGGCCATCAGGTAAATAGCGTCCAGGCTCCATGGTCTTTAAACCGTAATCAGGCAACGTACCGTGGATGTTAGGCCCCCAATTCAACGTGAGTGTCGCCCAATCTCGGAAGTAATCTGTAATCATTGTTGGCAGCCAGGTCATGTGTTGCGTTCTTGTCAAAACAGGTTGAATGGATTCCCGCCAACCCCTTCTAATCAAGTAAAAGAGTCGAGTCACCATCATATAGATCCAGGACGTTGACCAGGAGCCCATCAAACCGTCTCCATCGAGCCCATCGAGTCTTCAGAACTCAGGGCATTACCAGTAATTGGGGAACTGCGTTAGTGCATGGTTTGTTCAGTAGCTCACAGTCCTTCGTTGTCTTTTGTAAGCGCAAATTTTTATGGAGTTGGAGAGAGAGATTTAGTCTAAACAAATAAACAATTTAACATCAGTTTAGCGGCCACCCCAAGAAGTGAAAACTTGTCCAAGGGGTGGCAAAAATACACTAACATAACAAAACAATACAAAAAACAGAACAACCTATCTATATCACATTCCCCAAACAGCACCACAAACTTTACACCATAACAATTTCATTAAATTTAGTATCATATTCATAATCATAATCATCACCTCCAGGAGCATAAATAATTGCCAATATATTAAAAAAAACACTAAAAATCATACTTACTAAAAAGCATCCCTTTTATTACTATCTTAGACGAATTAATATCACCTAAGTTTTTCATATTTTGATCAAGATGGTTCAAACTTCTGATCCCCCTACGAAGCAGAGAAAAAATCGATCGGGCCATAATAAGCAGCGGAAAATTAATCTCTACAGATGACCTAGTATCATAATCATGGACGGAAGACCTGAGGTTTGCTAGGCCATCAAAACACGGGAGGTTTATACCTCTCTGGATCCAAAATGAATAGAAGTTTATACAGCTCCCGTAATACGGACGCTGGCAATATCTATACACGCTCATACGCGTTTTGTCCCGACTCCCGGGGTTGTAGGCCCTGTAACAGCCGAACACCGTTGTTTTGTAGAACTCCTACTGGCCAAACAATTGGAGAAAATGTTCTAAGCCAAACACTACTACAATACAATATATAAGGATGGATAAGGGTAAAATAAAGAAGGCGCATAACAAAAGGAGGAAAAAATGCTTAAGTTTTCTAATTATACCCAGGTTACGAAACACAATTTTACAAACATACTGTACATGGCGCTTGAATGATAAAACTTCATCAATATAAACCCCCAGGTACTTATAAGAACATACCCGCTTGAAAGTTCCATTATGTGTTACAATATCCTTAATCCATGGATAAAAATCTGATGAACGCGAAAAAATAACAAAATTAGTCTTACCCAAATTAATCTTTAACCTCTTTACCTTCAACCAAAAATTTAACCTTTCAACAGTATCTTTCATCGATATCTGAAGCAATTCTTCTGTCTTCGCGGTACTAACAGCAATTGTGTCATCAGCAAATAATGATACCGTCTCATTCCGGGGGTTTTTGAGGTGCCGCTTTCTACAATACAGGGGCAGAGTGTAATCTTATCAGTGAAGCCACCTTTGTTAGTTTGCCGTAAGAGTGTGTTATATCGAGAAAGGTGCAAAGTACAGGAGCTCGCACGTCATCGGGCCCCCTGCGTATCAAAGGAGGAGCAGTGCCGAAACCTTCCATTTTCGGTTTTAGTTTTACTGACTCGTTTCTGTTGTTGCCAAATTTGTGTTATCTACTTTTGATTGGACGTCCCATCATTAAGGAGGCCTGTTTCCTTTTTGATCCAACTACAAATGAATTTGGTTGAAGAGTACCTGCTTGTTTTCCAATGGATGTTAAAGCTGGCCTTGTATTGGAGCCAACATTTAGCCACAAGATTAAGCCGGGGAATTTCGGTCAGTGGAGTGTCTATTTAAAGGTGCTGAGAGCAAAATGGGCCACACGCTATTAATCGAGCAGGGTCTAGAGTTCTAAAACGTGAAAGTCATGATTCCCAAATAGTCGAGGTTACAAATGGAAAGACTAGGCTTTGGCTAGCTATCTGCTCAGATTTTTCGGTTCATATTAAGAAATGATGATTTCATCTACTGTTTTGCGAACTGGATACAGATCCAGGGCTTGTCCATGAAGTTGTAAACCAGTTGGTTTGTTCTGCGGAAGGCCCCTTCCAGCAGATAGGTTCCGCACGAAAAGGCTGGGTTGATATATCGAGGGATGCGTTTTTGGCCTTTTTCAAAATGGACCATCTGGAGCTTCCCATCTGTTCTACTTTAGAGGATCTTCTTTGGGAATTCAGCGACAACTTTGCACGTAGCGACGACGACTTGGGTCACTACCGGGGAATTAATCTCCGAAATAACACTGTAATCATCCCCCATTCATCAGAGCCCTTACCGGGTCCTCCCTCAGATGGTTCCAAAGCAGAGGGAAAGGATTGAGAGCCTGTTACGACAAGGTAGGCTACGGGACTCCTCAAGTCTTGATCATCCCCAGTATCCCTAATTAAAAATAAAAATGGTACAGTCAAGCTAGTAAATGATTACAGAAATCCGAACTCGGCTAAAAAACTTGACTGTTACGTCTTACCAAGGATAGACGATATTCTTGACAAGATGACGGGTTACGAAGTTGGCTGTAAGATAAACTTGGTTCAAGTTTTCCTATCAATTGAAGTGGAGCCAGAAGACCACTCAAAGACCGCAGTCACGACCCCATTTGGATTATATGAGTACATTATAATGGGATTTGCATTGTTGAGCGTGCTGGCATCATGCAAAAGGATGATTGAATCTGCCCTTCGAGATATCTTAGGGAATCATGTAATTGTTCTCCGAGATAATCGTGGGACTGCAAGTGTCCACTGATTCCTAGTTTGAGATTCTTCGCCAAGATTTCATGAGGTTCCGAGAAAACACTCTTAAGCTCAAGCCAAAAAAGTGTGAATTTTATTTATCTTCACCTACCTTTTTAGGTCATATTGTGTTCTCGGATGGGTTGCGTCCTGATCTTAATAAGGTCCAAGCAATTCGTGAGCTACGTTATCCGCGGAATATGTCGGAGTAGATATCTAGTTTAGCTTTATTAAGCTATTTTAAGAAATTTATTCCAATTTTTTCTAAAATATCAAAGCCATCGTTTGATTTGACGAAAAAGAGAAGGTCGTTTGTGTTTGAGACACCCCAAATTGAAGCCTTTGTGAAACTCTTGTCTCTGCTTATATCTGAGTCTCTTTTGGCCTACCCCTACATTGAAAATGAAAAATTCATATTGACGACTGGTTTTGCGATTGGTGCTTGTCTCTCTCAGGTCCAAGATGATTTAGAGCGCCCGCTTGCACATGCTAGTCGTGTACCAAGACCTGTGGAACAGCGGTATTCTACTGAGAAAAGAGAAGCATTAGCATTGTGGGAGCATGTCCAAAAATTCAGGCATTACTTGCAACCAAAAGCGTTTGTGGCAAGGACCGACCACCAACCCTTAAAAGCATTACTTTTTATGGATATTACCGCGGGAAAGCTAGCAAAAATCTGCCTTGCCCTTCAAGAATTTACGTCTTCGGTCAAATGTAAGCCAGGAAAGGAGATGTTTGTGGATGCATTGTCTCTACTGGTTGGACAAATCCCAGAAGGTAAAGGGTTATCCAGTATGGTCAATTTAATATGCTTTAGATATTTCACCCGCATCAAATTTGGCTGATCTGTTAAAAGAACAGATAAAAGAACCTTTATGTAAGTGTATGTATTTGAGGTTATGTGAAGATGTTGCCACACCCTTGAGAATTTAGTATTTTAGAAAGAAGTATGGAATCCTTTTGCTTAGAGGATGTACTTGTTTGTTTCCTCTTTATCACTGTCAGCGTCATATCGTGATGACATTTCTGTTGTGCCTGTAGTACCCGAGAGTTTAGTAGTTTAGGTTTTGGATATTTTCTACCAGTCGAGTGAGCATTTTGGAATATCAACGATGCTCCACAAAACTAAATCCACTGTCTTGTTCCCAAAGGTGTACTGGTGGCATATAAGCTTCTTATAGAAAGCGTTGCCGTAGAAACTTCAAAAAGGGCTCATTCGATTGGAAATTGAAATGGCTAGTGCCCTTTCGAATTGTCGAAAGTGATTGGAAGGCAACTAACATCCCTTCCATGCCCACCATTTATCCAAGCACATCCAATCAAAATTGCGAGATAGCCTTTTTGTTCAAAGTAGTTGAAAGGCTCAGAAATAATACCTTTGAGGATGACAATCACCCCAGCGTCCTCAAGGAAAGGTTTATACGTTATGCCTTGGTGATATAAGGTTTTTATTGAAAGTTTCACCGTATAAAATAGAAAAAGGGCTAAATTGGATTTTCAAACGGCTAGAGCCATTTTCAATCGTCTAAAAAGATTGGAGGGCAATTAATACCCCTTTCAATTCCACCTTTTCCTCAAACACAACCAATCAAAATTATTAGATAGCCATGTAGTTCAACGTAGTTAAAAGTTTTGGAAATTAAGTCTTTAAGGATGATGACCCGCCCCCACAGCACTGAGGACAGGGGTTGTAAGTTATGCCCTGGGGACATATAAGGTTTTTTTTATAGAAATCATTGTCGTAAAAACATTAAAAGGACTTTATTCATTAGGAATTAGTAGAGCAGGGCCCCTTTTTAATAGTCAAAAACAATTAAAAAGTAACTAGCGCCTCATTCGTAGCAACAATGTACCCAAACACATCCACTAACCAGTTTGAGATGGACGTTTCTTAAAAAGAAGGTGACAAGTCAAGAAATTCTATCTTTGAGGATGACATTCACCCGGCAGCCCTCAGAGCAAGCGTTGTAAGTTATACCCGGGGGGTATAAAGGGTTTTTATTGAAATCTTTGTCCTTAAAACTTGAAAAAAGGCTCATTCGATTGGAAATTTAAACGGCAGGTGCCCTTTTCAATAGTCAAAAGTGATTGAAGGGCAACTAACTCCCATTGCAATCCTACCTTTTTCTCAACACACATCCAATAAAAATTTTTAGAATACCATTTCGTTCAACGTAGTTGAAAGTTTTGAAAATTAGGTCTTTAAGGATAACCCCCCCCCCCCCCACCGCGATCAGTGCAAGGGTTGCAAGTTATGCCCTGGGGGAATGTAAGATTCTTAATGGCTAGTGTCCTTCTTAATTTTGGAAAATAATTGGATGGCAACCAACCCCCTGAGACGCCCACCTTTTACCAACAGACAGACAGTCTATATTTTGAGAGTTTAACGATTTTAAAATCATGTAAGTGAGAATGAAAGCCCCCACACCCCTTAGAGCACAGGTGGTCAGTTATGCCCTGGGGGCATATAGTATTTTTATAGAACGGAATGTAATAAAAACTAAAAAAAGGGCTCATTCAATTGAGAATTGAAAGGGCTAGTGCCCTTTTTAATAGTTGAAAGTGATTAAAGGGTATCTAACTTCACTCTTACCCCCAATGAGGTCACTACGCAACTACATACAAGTGTTAGATATCCAATGCGTTAAACAGATTTGAAAACTTAAAGAATTAGATCATCGAAGACGACAACCCCCGATGGACCCTCAAGGCACGGATTCTTAGTTAACCCCAGAGGGCATAAAAGGTTTTTATGGACAGCGTTGTTGAAAAAAATTCAAAAAAGGGCTCTCTCAATTGAATATTGAAATGGCTAGTGGCCTTTATCTATAGTTGAAAGTGATTTGAGGGCAACTAACCCCCTTTTTACTCCCATCTTTCCTCAAACATAAGTAGGGTATGACATTATATTTCTAGGAGACGTATAGCAATTTCTATGTTATTTGCGTACGGCACATTCCATGGTACCTTTCCATGGCATAGTCTACAGCCAGCGGTTATTTGGCAGTGTATAATGTGGTCAAACAGGTTTTTTTTTCTGTTTTTGTTGTCAATTGCACAATGAATGTAGGTCATGAGTTCACATACACATTCTTAAAACTACACGTGATTAAACACGTTACAAAAATACGTGCTATTTGCTTATTTCCTGTTGGTACCATTCCAAACGACTGGGGATTCCCCGCCTGTTCCTAAACATTGCAAAAAAGATAACAGTATGAACGGGGGATTCCCCGCTAGTCTGGTTTGGTTTTTCAAAGAGAGTGACTATGTTATTTGCCTGCGTGTATAGGAATTCCCATGTTATTTGCTTGCATGTATAGGAATTCCCATGTTATTTGCTTGCGTGTTTATGTATTGCATTGCTAGGTTATTTCTTGTCGTGTTAGTGCCATGTTTTGTGCTTTCTTTTATAGGTAGTCCCATGTTATTTGCTTGCTTGTATAAGAATTCCCTTGTTATTTGCTTGCATTTATAGGAATTCCCAAGTTTTTTGTTTGCGTGTATAGGAATTCCCATGCTTTTTTAAGGGCTTGTGTCCCCTCCCATGCTATTATAAGAGTTTATGTCCCCCTCCTATGCTATTCCAGGAGCTTATGTTCCTTCCTATGCTATTATAAGGGCTTTTCCGTGTGGTTTTACTTTACTTGGTGCCCATTAAAAACAAAATTTTTGTGGTAAAAAAGTAGTTCTTATATCTTTTAAGAGCTTTACGGGGTTTGAGAGACTCGGTTGCTTGAGTCCGTGTGGTTTGTCTTTCCGTAGTACCAAATAAAAAAGCAATTTTTGTGTTAAATACGGAGGTTGTGTATCTTTTAGAAGAGCTTTCCGGGTTTTGAGAGACTAGATTGGCTGATTCCATGTTGATTTTCTCGACTTAGTGCCTATTAAAAACGAAATTTTTTTGTTAAATAAGTTGTTCTTGTATCTTTTAAAAGAGCTTTACGGGGTTTGAGAGACTAGGTTGCCTGATTCTGTGTGGTTTTTCTTTAGTTGGTCTCCATTAAAAACTACATTTTGGGGCTATTTCATTTGTTTTTGTATATTTTAAATGAGCTTTACGAGATTTGAGAGAATCACGTGCTTGATTCTGTGTGTTTTTTATTTACTGGTTTCTAATAAAGAAATAAGTTTTGTTTTTAAAGTGTTAGTTATTGTATAAATTATAAGATATTTATTGGTTTTTAGGGACTCGGTTGCGTGATTCCGTGTGGTTTTTTCTCTACTTAGTGCTCATTAAAAACGAAGTTTTTGTGTTAAATAAGTAGTTCTTGTATCTGTTAAAAGAGCTTTAAGGGGTTTGAGAGACTCGGTTGCCTGATTCCATGTGGTTTTTCTTTACTTGTTGCCCATTAAAAACAAAATTTTAGTAACACATTCTACACTGTGAGCAGTGTAAAAACAAATCCTCTTGATATTATTTGAAGAAATCATTACATAGAAAAATATTTTATTTTTTTGTACGTATCTCAAAATGACAAAATATGCTTACGGCTCTAACAATTGTGCTCTATGATTAGTCAGAGACACGATGTGGCTTACCCACTGGTATTCTATGTCCGGTTATCGACACTACCTAGTCTATTGCATGTATTAAATCAGTATTTTTTACGCAGTGGAACGATAAACACATAAGTCATATCTTTAAAAAAGAGTGAAGATGGAGAATTTTAATAAAGTGTGTTCACATTAAAAGGTTATTGTAGCATTGAATGCCGACAAGGAGAATTATTTAAACTATGAAACAATTACAATTGGAAGCACTATTGGCAATGTATGCATGCATTGTCAAGACAGTAAGGGATTAAATTTCTTTTAAATACCGCAATAATTCAACTCTTATGATGGTAGTTACGCGAGATTGAGATCTCCCGAGATGACTGCACTCAAAGAGAATGCCAAAATAAAAATAATCGTTGACGATAGAGGACAACTCCTTGCTACTGTTGCAGGTAACACATTACCTACTGATACAACCAATCGTCAGCTTTCGGGTATTAGCATTCAACGGAAGGTCAATAAAAGAAAGGCCTACTCTTCTACTAATATCGTAAACCATATCTTGTCTACGTGCCGAAACTGTTACCTGTGTAAAAATAATGTGATAATAGACAGTGAAATTGCCAGAAAAATAAAAAGGGCATTGTCAGAAAATATCACTATGGAATATAAACATGAATCGATGAAAAACAAAGCACCAACAAACGTTACTGCCATTGATCAAACAGTCAATGAACCAAATAATATCAAAGACGAAAAGCATATTGAGCCTGTTGATGAGACACCAGTAAAAACTGTGTATGACTCAAAATGGAATAATGATGATTCTACTGATTACGAACTAAGAGAAGACAATAACTACAATATCAAGAGAGAACATGGTGAACTATTTTATGGAACAGATTCAAAATGTCAAAAGTTAATCATTGATATTAATAACGTATCATAATATATTTTTGTATTAATATTCTACATAGCATTATTTCATTAAAAATATTACATTGTTATGTGTTCAGTGAGATTAGTGAGATTAGTATCAGTGAGATTAAATTCTACATCAACATCCTTTTCTCGGATACATAGATTAAAATTAACAAAATCCAAGTGTTAGAGTGATAATATTCTTAATGGCTTGTTAGCTCAGTTGGTTAGAGTGTCCTGCTAATAACGCAAAGGTCGAGGGTTCGATCCCCTCACGTGCCTTAGTTTTGACTTTCGTATGGTAACTACATAATTTATTTTAAGGATATATCTAATATCAACAAGTACAGTCGACATAGATTTATTTCCGTTTCTAAGGCTCATTTTGACGAGGGTATGTATGCGCCCGTAACGGGATCATGAGGGGATCAAACCCTCGACCTTCGCGTTATTAGCATGACGCTCTAACCAACTGAGCTAACAAGCCATTAAGAATATTATCACTCTAACACTTAGATTTTGTTAAGTTTAATCTATGTATCAGAGAAAAAGATGTTGATGTAGAATTTAATCTCACTGATACTTAGATTTTGTCAATTTTAACCAATGAATCCGATGAAGGATGTTGTTAAAGCATTTATTCATTCTGATATTTAAATTTTGTTAATTTTTATTCGATGCATCTGACAAAGGATGTTGATAAAAAAAAATTTATTAACTCTGACACTTAGATTCTGTCAATTTTTTTCGATGTATCTGACAAAGGATGTTGATAAAAACATATACTCACTCTGATGCTTAGATTTTGTCAATATTATCCGAAATATTCGATCAAGGATATTGATAATGAATTTATTCACTCTGATACTTAAATCTTGTAAATTTTATCCTATGTATCTGGCAATGGATGTTGGTAAAAAAAATTTATTCGCTCTAACACTTAGAATGTGTCAATTATATCCTATGTATGTGAGAAAAGGATGTTGATATAGAATTTAGTCCTTTTGAAATTTAGGTTTTGTCTATTTTATCTGACATATCAGATATAGGATATTGTTATATCATTTATTCATTCTGAAATTTAGATTTTGTCTATTTTATCCAACTTATACGACAAAGGATGCTGATAATATATTTATTCATTCTGAAATTAAGATTTTGTCAATTTTGTCCTATCTATCCGATGTAGAATTTAATCTCGCTGATACTTAGATTTTGTCAGTTTTAACCAACAAATCCGCTTAAGGATTCTTTTAAAACATTCATTAATTATGATAGTTAAATTGTTTAAATTTTTATTCAATGAATATTACAAAGGATGTTTATAAAAAAAAATTTATTCACTTCGTCACTTAGAATCTGTAAATTCGAGTCGTTGTATATGAAAAAGGTTGTTGATAAAAAAAAATGTTTTCGATGTATCTGGCAAAGGATGTTGATACAAAAAAAAATATTCACTCTGTTGCTTAGATTTTGTCAATTTTATCCGACATATTCGACAAAGGATGTTGATAATGAATTTATTCACTCTGATACTTAGATCTTTTAATTTTTTTCCGTTGCACTTGGCAATGGTTGTTGGTAAAAAAATTTATTCGCTCGAAAAATGGGAGCGGTCCAATTATATTACAAGTATCTAAGAAAAGGGTACTGACGTGGCATACCATCACCCCGAAGCTTAGATTTTGTCAATACATTCCATCAAGGTCAATAAAGGATGTTTTTATATCTTTTATTCATTATGAAATTTGGATTTTGTTCTATTTTATCCGACATATCCGACAAAGGATGTTGATAATGAATTTATTCATTCTGAAATTCAGATTTTGTCAATTTTATCCTGTGTATCCGAGAAAAGGATGTTGAAAAAAAAAATATTCACTCTGACACTTAGATTCTGTCAATTTTATCCTATGTATCTAAGAAAAGGATGTTGATATAGAATTTATTCAGTTAGATAGTTAGATTTTGTCAGTTATATCCGACAAATCCGATGAAGGATGTTGTTAAAGCATTTATTCATTCTGATATTTGAATTTTGTCAATTTTTATCCACCATATCCGATGAAGGATATTGTTATAGCATTTATTCATTCTGAAAATTAGATTTTGTAAATTTTATCCGACATATCCGAAAAAAGAATGTTGATAAAAAAATTTATTCACTCTAACACTTAGAATTTGTCAGTTTTATCCGATGTATCTGGCAAAGTATTTCGAAAAAAAAGTTATTCACTCTCACACTTAGATTTTGTCAATTTGATCCTATGTATCCGAGAAAAGGATGTGGATAAAGAATTTAGTCACTCTGAAACTTGGACCTCGTCAATTTTATTTAATATATCCCGATAATGAATATTGTTATAGGCTTTATTCATTCTGAAATTTAGATTTTGTCAATTTTATACAACACATCTGACTAAGGATGTTGATAATGAATTTATTCATTCTGAAATTCAGATTTCGTCAATTTTCTCCTATGTATCCGAGAAAAGGATGTTGATAAAAAAAATTTATTCCCTATAACACTTAGATTCTGTCAATTTTATCCTATGTATCCGAGAAAAGGTTGTTGATATAGAATTTAGTCACTCTGATATTTAGATTTTGTCAATTTTATTTGACATATCCGATAAAGGATGTTGTTAAAGCATTTATTTATTCTGAAATTTAGATTTTTTCAATTTTATTTGATGTATCTGACAAAGGATGTTGATAAAAAAATTATTCACTCTGGCACTTATATTTTATCAATTTTATTCGATGTATCTGGCAAAGGATGTTGTTAAAAAAAAATATTCACTGTGATACTTAGTTTTTGTCAATTTTATCTGACATATCCGACAAAGGATGTTGATAATGAATTTATTCATTCTGAAATTTATATTTTGTCAATTTTATCCGATGTATCTGCCAAAGGATGTGGATAGAAAAAAAGATTCACACTAACACTTAGAATTTGTCAATATTATCCTATGTATCTGAAAAAAGGATGTTTATATAGAATTTAGTTACTTTGATACTTAGATTTTGTCGATTTTATCCAACATATCCGATAAGTGTCCGAGAAAAGGATGTTGATAAAAAAATTTATTCTCTCTGTCGCTTAGATTTTGTCTATTTTATCCGACATATCCGATAAAGGATGTTGTTAAAGCATTGATTTATATTGAAATTTAGATTTTGTCAATTTTATTTGATGTATCTGACAAAGGATGTTGATAATATAAAAAAAATATTCAATCTGGCACTTATATTTTATCAATTTTATTCGATGTATCTGGCAAAGGATATTGTTATAGCATTTTTTCATTCTGAAATTTAGATTTTGTCAATTTTATCCGACATAGGTTAGGTTAAGTTAGGTTAGGCTAGGTTAGCCTACGTATGTGCACTTACGTAGGCTACCTTAGCCTAACCTAACTTAACTTAAACTATATTAATATAACCAAACCAAACCTAATCATGCCAAGTTAAACCACAGTCAAAAACAACAGAAATATAACAACTCTTGCATGTCAACGAAAAAAATTCAAAATGAAATTTGAAAAATCAAGAAAACTAACTTAATCTACCCTATCCTAACCTAAATTAACCTAACCTAACTTAATCTAACCTAACCTAACTTAACCTAACCTAACTTAATCCAACCTAACCTAACCTAACCTATCTGAGTGCGTACGTAGGCTAACCTAACCTAATCTAACTTAATCTAACCTAACAATATTTTTTGTGATTGTGTGTGTTTTCGCAAGAAAATAGCTTGTCTTTAGCAAACTTAGCCATAGATAGTTGAAACTCTGCATAAATATCTTCATTTAAGCCTAATTGAGTAGGGACTAGAGGAATATTGAAATTTTTTTTTCTGATTTTGTGTTTTTGCAAGAAAACAGCTCTTCTTTAGCAAACTAAGCCATAGCTAGTTGAAAGTCTGCATAAATATCTTCATTTAAGTCAAATTTCGTAGGTACGAAAGTAACATTGAACATTTTTTCTGATTGTGTGTTTTCACTACAAAATATATTGTCTTTAGTAAAATTAGCCATAGTTATTTTTAACTCTTCATAAATATCTTCATTTTTACTATATTTTTTTATGTACTAAATGAACATTGAACATTTTTTATGATTGTGTGTGTTTTCGCAAGAAAATAGCTTCTGTTTAGCAAACTTAGCCATAGGTATTTTAAACTCTTCATAGATACCTTCAATTTTAGTCTAATTGCGTAGATACTAAAGGAACATTTATAATTTTTTCTGATTTTGTGTTTTTTCACAAGTAAATGTCTGCTCTTTAGAAAACTTAGCCATACCTACTTGAAACTCTGCATATATACCTTCATATTTGGTATAATTGAATAGTTAGTATAGGAACATTTATCATTTTTTGTGATATTTTGTGTTTTAAAACTAAAATATATTTTCATAATAATAATGACCCACGGCTAGTTGAAAATATACATAGATATATTCAATTAATCCAAATTGCGTAGTTACTAAAGGAAAATTGTAAATTTTTTATGATTGTGTTTGTTTTATAAAGAAAATATATTTTATTTAGAAAAATTATCAATAGTTATTTTTAACTCTGAATAAATATATTAATTTTTAGTCTAATTGTGTATTTACTATTTGAGCATTTAACATTTTTTATGATTTGGTGTGTTTTCGCAAGAAAATAGCTTGTCTTTAGTAAACATAGCCATAGCTAGTTGAAACTCTGAATAAATATCCTCATTTTTAGTCTAATTGATTAGGTAATAAAGGAACTTTGAAAATTTTTTCTGAGTTTGTGTGTTTTCTCAAGAAATATTTTGTCTTTAACAAACTTAGCCATAGCTAGTTGAAAATCTGGATAAATATCTTCATTTTAAGCCTAATTGCGTAGGTACTAAAGGAACACTGAACATTTTACTTCTGATTTTGTGTGTTTTCGCAAGAAAATAGCATTTCTTTAGCAAAATGATCTAGATCGATAAGAGACTCGTTTGAAATTTAGAAAAGGAGTGTATAAGTACTTATGGAATAAAGGAACATAGTTCATTTTTTCTGATTTTGTGTGTTTTCAATATTATAAAGATTTACATTAGTAATATAAGAATTTTCTATTATTATATAGGCTAAATACAAGTAATTTTAGTATTTTAGCTTATGACCTATTTGTCAATTTAACAAATTTTATTATGGTTTTTTTTTTGACTAAGAAATATCTTGAATTTAGCAAACTTAGCCATAGCTAGTTGAAACTCTGCATAAATATCTTCATTTTTAGGCTAATTGTGTAAGTACTAGAGTAACATTGAATTTTTTACTTCTGATTTTGTGTGTTTTCGCAAGAAAATAGATTTTCTTTATTAAACTTAACCTTATATAGATGAAAATCTGCATAAATATCTTCATTTCAGCCTAATTGCGTAGGTACTAAAGGAACATTGAACATTTTTTTTTCTGATTTTGTGTGTTTTCGTGAGAAAATTGCTTGTCTTTAGCAAACTTAGCCATAGCTAGTTGAAACTCTGCATAGATAACTTCATTTTTAGTCTAATTGCGTAGATACTAAGGGAACAATTATCATTTTTTCTGATTTTGTGTGTTTTCACAAGAAAATAGCTTGTCTTTAGTAAACTTAGCCATAGCTAGTTGAAACTCTGCATAAATATCTTCATTTTTAGTCTAATTGTGTAGGTACTAAAGTACCATTGAATTTTTTTTCTGATTTTGTCTGTTTTCGCAAGAAAATAGCTTGTCTATAGAAAAATTAGACATAGCTAGTTGAAACTCTGCATAAATATCTTCATTTTTAGTCTAATTGTTTAGGTACTAAAGGAACATTGAACATTTTTCTGATTTTGCGGGTTTCTGGTCGAAAATAGCTCGACTTTATCAACCATATAAAGATCTATTAGAAAATATTATTATCGATAATAAAGTTGATCACTCGTTTTTATGTAAGCAAGGATAATAGAACATTTTTTATGACTGGGTTTGGGGGTTCGAAATGTAATAGCGTGTCTTTTGCACACAAATCAATAGCTATTTGTAAATATGCATAAATATATTCACTTTTATTTTAGTTGCGTAGGTGTGTGTGTGTGTGTGTGTAATTTTATGTGTGTGTAAGTTTTTTGTGTGTGTGTGTGTATTTTATTTTTTTTTTTTGTGTGTGTGTGTTTTTATTTTAGTGTTAAATTTTTTTCTGTTGTTTTTAATTTTTCATTTGTGTGTTGTATTTTTGTGTGTGTGTGTGTGTGTGTGTGTGTAAGTTTTTGTGCGTGTGTGTGTGTGAGTTTTTGTGTTCTTTTTTATGTTTTTGTGTAATTTTTTGTTTATTTTTATGTGTTTGTGTGTGTGTTTTTTTTGGCGTGTGTGTGTGTGAGTTTTTTTTGTGTTCATTTTTATTTTTTTTTTTAGTTATTTTTGTTTTTTTGTAATTTTTTTTGTGTTTTTAATTTTTGTCGTGTGTGTTTGTTTTTGTTCGTTTGTTTGTTTGTTTTTGTGTGTGTAAGTTTTTGTGTTAAGGTAAGTTTTTTTGTGCATTTAAGTTTTCGTGTTCATATGTTTGTTTTTTTGTGTGTTTGTGTGTGTGTGAGTTTGTGTGTGTGTGTGTGTGTGTTTTAGTTTTCTTTTGTGATTATTATTTAGTGTTTGTGTGTGTTTATTTGTTCGTGTTCTTTTTTATTTTTTTGTGTGTGTGTAATTTTTGGTGTGTGTGTGTATGTTTTAGTGTGTGTATGTGTTTGTTTTGTGTGTGTGTGTGTGTGTATGGTTTTGTGGGTGTGTGTGTGAGTTTTTTTGTGTTCTTGTGTGATTTTTTGTGTGTGTGTGTGTGTGTGTGTGTGTGTGTGTGTTAGTTTTTGTGCGTGTGTGTGTGTGAGTTTTTGTGTGTAAGTTTTTGTTGTGTGTGTGTGTAAGTTTTTGTGTGTGTGTAAGTTTTGGCGTGTGTGTGTGTGAGTTTTTTTTGTGTTCATGTGTAAGTTTTTGTGTTTGTGTGTGTGTGTGTGTGTGTGTGTGTTTGTGTGTGTGTGTGTATGTTTTTTAGTGTGTGTGTGTATTTGTTTGTGTGTGTGTGTGTGTGTGTGTGTGTAAGTTTTGTGTGAATGTTAGTTTTCGTTTGCATGTAAGTTTTCGTGTGATTGTGTAAGTGTGTTTGTGTGTGTGTTAGTTTGTGTGTGTGTGTGTGTGTGTATTTGGGTGCGTTTTTTTGTAAGTTTTCGGGTGTGGTGTTTTTGTTTTGTGTTCGTTTTCTTTTTTTTTTGTTTGTGTGTGTTTTTGTGTTCTTGTTTGTGTTTGTTTTGGTTTTTGTATTTGTGTTTTTTTTTTCTGTGTTTGTTTGTTAGTTTTTTTGCGTGTGTGTGTGAGTTTTTTTTCTTTATTGTTTAATTTTTTGTGTGTGTGTGTTTTTGTGTGTGAGTTTTCGTGTGTTTGTGTATGTATTTTTTTTTGTTTGTTTTAGTTTTTGCGTGAGTGTGTGTTTTTTCTTATGTGTGTTTGTTTATGTTTTGTGTGTGTGTGTGTGTGTGTGTGTATTTTTTTTTGTTAATGTATTTTTTTTTGTGCATGTTTTAGTTTTCTAGTTATTGTGTAAGTTTTGCATGTTGTTTGCTTCCCAAATCATAATTTTCTGAAAGGACATGCCTATGAAATGCTAAGAAATCTAGCTCGGAAATGTCACAATTAGCAAATTAACTGCCCCAAATTATGGGTTTTAGCCAACACACACCTACAAATGGCTCTGAAATCATGTTTATACGATTCAAAAAATATCAGACACCACACCCCAAAATAATATGTTTCATACATAAAAAGAATAATAAAGACTAAGAAATCAGGATCTTAAAAGTCAGTAATAGCAAAATCAATCTCCCAAATCATAGGTTTCAGACAACACTCATCTATGAACGGCTAAGAAACCTAGCTCAGAAAAGTCAAAAATAGCATACTAGTCATCCCAAACTATATGTTTCAGACAACAAACACCTATGAAAGTCTAAGAAATCCAGCTCAGAAAAGTCAAAAGTATCAATACACACCCCCAACCTAAGATTTTTCATACTATTCACACATATTAAATTAGATGATATAGAACTAAGACATTCCAGAAATAGCCGCCCACACATAAAAAAACATAGGTTTCAGACACCTCAAACCAACGAAAGACTAATAAATCCGTTTATGAAAAGTTTGAAATATCACACTTCAAACCCAAAACTATTTTTTTAATAAATCACTCAAATAATTAATTATATATAACATTATCTAAGAAAATACTGAAATAGCAAACTATACATCCCAAATCATAATTTTCTGACAGCACATACCTATGAAAGGCTAAGAAACCTAACTCAGAAAATTCAAAAATAGCAAACTACACACCCCAAATCATAGATTTCAGACACTATACACCTATGAAAAGACTAGGACAATCAGCACAGAAAAGCTCAAAATATTAATTTACATACCCCAAATCATATGTTTCAGACGGCATTCACCTACGTAATACTAAGAAACCTTAGCTCAGAAAAGTCTGAAATAGCCAACTACTCATCCCAAACTCGAAGTTTCAGACAACAAACACCTATGAGTGACTAAGAATCCTAGCTCTGAAAAGTCGAAACAGCAACCCACACATCCCAAATCATAGGTTTCAGACACTACACACCTATGAAAGACTAAGAAATCCAGCTCAGAAAGGCCTTAAATAGCAAACAACACATCACAACTCATTGGTTTCAGACAAAACACGCCAGAGAAAGAATCAAATCTCCTTTAATGAAATGTATTACTTATAAAAGTGACAATCTAAAAATCGTTTGTTAAGTCACCAACCCACAACGAAAGTATAGTTCAAAGTAGATAAGACCCGACATCATTAGAAACCGCTACATCCCCCCTTCGCTGTTTCGGATCACACCTATCACAGACCGACGTGTGCATCGGGAGAGTGGGTTAGGGTTTGTGTGCCCCGTGAGGGTCGGTGGTCCGGTGGGAGCTCGGGGGGACCTTTGGAGACCGGGGGATGGGCTTTGGGGGTCCGGGGATGGCATTTGGGGGTGTGGGTGGGCCTTTGGGGCGCGGGGGGGGCCTTTGGGTGCCTGGGGGACATTTGGGGACCGGGGGAGGGCCTTTGGGGCACAGGGAGGGCCTTTGGGGGTCTGGGGGGCACTTGAGGACCGATTGGTCCTTTGGGAGCCGGTTGGCCCTTTGGGGGCCGGGGGAGGGCCTTTGGGGGTCCGGGGGGGCAGTTGGGGGCCTGGGGGACATTTGGGGACTGGTGTAGGGCCTTTGGGACCCCATTGGTCCTTTGGGAGCTCGATGGGCCTTTGGGGGGCCCGGGGATGGCCTTTGGGGGTCTGGGTGGGTCTTTGGGGACGCCGGTGGCTCTGTGGGAGCCCGGGGGACCTTTGAGGACCGGGGGGAGGGCCTTTGGGGTCCGGGGTGCCCTTTGGGGGTCCGGGGGCCCTTTGAGGACCAGAGGAGGGCCTTTGAGGGTCTGAGGAGGGCGTTGGGGGGGCGGGGGCGCTTGGGGAGCTGGGGGGACCTTGGAGGCCCGGGGGCGGCGTTCGGGGTTGTGGTTGGGGATCGGAACCCTTTGGGGTTGGGGTAGAGGACCTCACAACACTGTTCAAATGGAACTTGTGTATTATAACGACCACAGAGTTTCACCCTCAAATTCTCTTCTAAAACCTTTCCTAAAATCTTCTTTCAAAATGTCTCTAACTGTTTCACCGAAATAATCCCATAAAATGGATAAAACGGTTTCGCCCAAATAATCCCTAAACGTAATTTCAGCGTGTTCCTTTTGTATGGCATCTCTGCGCTAACGCATTTCAAATTTCTAGGAAACCCTTTCCTACGTTAATCTCTTCATCTCATAAATTTTCCTAGCTAAACTATTAGGGTTTCGTTAGAATATCAATTTATCTCTCCGACTTAAAGCTCCGTGAAGCCGTATTTAAAAATAGAATTTCTATCTCTTTAGACTCCCGCATAATTCCAAGATAACAAGTGATGAGAATTATAATTCCTGACACTAAAGATCAATGAAGCCCTATTTGAAAATAGAATATTAATTTTTCTCTCTGACCTAAAGAACGCTTATCCCTCAGACCTAAGATTAAAGAAGCCTTAATGTTTCTTTATTCTCCCCTTCGTGAATCAATAATTTCCCATAGCGATTATGTAAATCAAGTTCACAGGTGCTACTCGTGACAGGACCACGTGGTTTATAGTTTTCCATGTGAGAAAATTCCTGTTTTTCCAAGTGAGAAAATTCCTGTTTTTTCATTCTCACTGAGAAAACCATATAACAGACATGATTTGCTGTTGACATCCATAAATGTGAAAAAGTTCCTGTTTTTCAAATTCTCACTCACAAAAACCATTAAACATCAATAAACAACATCAAATAAATCGACCGACACACATAACCATCCATGAATTATGTAAAAAAAGTTATAGGTGGCAGCAGGGGTGCCACATGGGGCTCAATAAGGCATCTCTACTTATACTTCCCAATAACCAATAAATAATGCTGGCAAGTCCGGTGCCCCCTTCATGGCACTTTCCCTTCCCCCATGAAAACTTCCTTCATGGACAGATCCTCCAACATAACCCCCGACCCACCCTTCCCTCCCACTACCAGGAAAAAAACCTCCTGAAAACTTCTGTATAATTCCCAATAACCAATACTGAACAAAATTTCCATTTAAAGTACCTAAGCATTATTTAGTGAACCGCAAATGACACTTTAGTCTTCTGGATTTTTTTTGGAGGAAGGGGGGTCAACACATCAATTTTTTATGGTAAAATATCTTGACCCGGCTCAATGGTAACCGAAACTCTAGAAAACGGGTTTTTGATACCAATAGATACATCAAAAGAATCAGATTTCAATGCTGATTTCAAATATATAACTTTCATCAAGTTTAGTGCTACCCATCAAAAGTTACGCGCCTGAGAAAATTAGCCTGATTTTCAAAAAAAGGGGGAAAGACCCCCTAAAAGTTATAGAACCTTAATGAAAAACACACCATCATATTCAGCGTATCAGAGAACCCTACTGTAGAGGTTTCAAGCTCCTATCTACAAAAATGTGGAATTTTGTATTTTTTGCCAGAAGAAATATTAGGGATGCGTATTTATTCTTTTTTCCCAAGGGTGATCGTATTGACCCAGTGGTCCTAGAATATCGTGGGAGGGCTCATTGGAACGAAAATTAAAAGTTCTAGTGCCCTTTTGAGGTGACCAAAAAAATGGAGGGCAACTAGGCCCCCTCCCACGCTCATTTTTTTCCCAAAGTCACCAGATCAAAATTCTGAGATCGCCATTTTGTTCAAAATGATCAAAAATATGATAAATATGTCTTTTAGGATGACTTAATCCCCCGAAGTCCCCTGGGGGAGGGCTAAAAGTTATGAACTTTACCCAATGTTAACATATAGTAATGGTTATTGGGAAGTATACAGAAGTTTTCAGGTTTTTTTTTTGTGTTAGTGGGAGGGAAGGGTGGGTCGGGGGTTATGTTGGAGGATCTGTCCACGAAGGAAGTTTTCATGGGGGAAGGGGCATTGCCATGAAGGGGGCGCCGGACTTGCCAGCATTATTTATTGGTTAATGGGAAATATACAGACATTTTCAGGAAGGATTTTTTTTCCGGAGGGGGGGGGGGGCTAGAGGAGGGGGTTACTCTGGAGAATCTTTCCGTGGAGGATGTTTCTTTGGGGTAAGGGACATTTCTATGAAGGGGGCGCCGGATTTCCAAGCATTATTTAAAAAACTATCAGAAATTAAATAAAAAAAAAAAGAAGTTTTTTCAACTGAAAGTAAGAAGGAACATTAGAACTTAAAACGAACATAAATTATAACGTATATGAGGGGGTTCTTCCCCAAGTCAATACCTCGCTCTTTACGCTACAGTTTTTTTTAGTGCTTTCGAAAGAGCTATCTATTCTAATTAAACGGCCTTTGTTATTCAGGGGTTTTTGAATAAAAATTTTTTTTAAATTTTAACTTAAACATCTTCGTATTGACTAAGGGGATAACCCCCTCACATACGTACTAACAAATACGTAATAAAAAAAAAACAATAAAAAAACAAGCGATGCGGCTCAATAGGAATCGAAAATTTAAAAAACGGAATTTTGATGTCAATACATGTATCAAAAGAATGTGCTTATATTGATGATTATAAATATATAAATTTAATTAAGTTTAGTATTGCTCATCAAAGGCTACGAGCCTGAGAATATTTACCCTATTTTTAAAGATGGGGAAAACATCCCCTAAAAGTGAAAGAATTTCAATGAAAATCACACCGTCAGATTCAGCGTTTCAGAAAAACCTATTACAAAGGATTCAAGCTCATATCTGCAAAAATCTGCAATTTTGTATTTTTTGCCAGAAGAAAAATATACGAATATAGATGTTAGTTACGTAAGTTAATTTGTAAAGACATCCATTTAGCAAAAGAAAAGTAAATTTTTTATGCAAATTTTGTTTACTTATTCAATGACGGTGAGCCAAAATAAAAGCTGCATTAACTAAAAAACTTCCAGAACTTAAATAATAAAAAACAAGTTTTTTTAAGCGAAAGTAAGGAGTGACATTAAAACTTAAAACGAACATAAATTAGTCCGTATATGGAAGGGAATGTCCCCTCCTCATAGCCGCGCTCTTTCCGCGAAATTTTGATTCTGTCTAACAACTTTAGTTTTTTAAAAAATAAAAAACTTTAGCGTAAATAGCGAGGCGTTGAGGAGGGGACAGCCCCTTTCATATACGGAATAATTTCTGTTCGTTTTAAGTTTTAATGTCGCTCCTTACTTTCAGTTTAAAAAACTTGTTTTTTTTATTTAATTACAAAGTAAGTTTTATTGGATAAATGGTCTATAACAACAGTTTATTTTTAATGGAGTACATATAGGCCTGTATAGTCCACAACAGTCTAATAATTACAGTCTGTTTCGACGACAGGAATTCGCTTATAGTAATAATTTTTTTTTTTTTTTTTTTTTCGAGTCTATTTAATATAATTAATTAATTTAGTTTATTTATTCTAATTTTTTCTATAGTTTCTATTTTATTTATATTTTCTTTTCTTCTCCTTCATATGTGAGTAAGTGATCATTTTAAATTTTCTTTTGTTTTTTATCCTTGAGTATGTAATTCATATGTCTTCCCTCTTTGTACAGGCCAATGAGCCTTTGAGGGATTTATAACATCTAATATTGTATGTGTATTTAATGAAGAATAAAACTTATCTTATCTTATCTTATCTTATCTTAATGACATTTTGTTGGGTGTAAATTGTGGCTACAAGGATGGGTTTTAGGACATGTTGAAATTCACCATATAATTTTCATCAAGACACAAGACTGTACCTTTTAGGGGATAACTTAACCCTTTTTTTCTAAAACCTTACAAACTTTCACGTGTTAATACTTTTCGATGAGCAATTTAAAACGGTACTTATGTATTATACGAGAAACAGTCGAGAAGTGAAGTTTGGTCAATGCTAATGAAACAAAACAAAATTGGATGAAAATATAACAATTTATTAGCCAAATTGTGAAAACTACAACGTAGAATTATGTGCCCAGTCCTTAAGAATCGCGTTGAAATAATAATCGGATTTTTCAAACATGTTCTAGTTTTACACTTTCAAAGATGTTGCTTCCGTAAGAGTAAAAAGTCATGGTGTGTCCATTGACGCACTCTTGTTATTTTGGGTAACAACCCTTTATCCTGGGAAAATAATTGCCTGTTCTTCGGTCCTTGGCAAATCCCAATTCTTAATTTGAACATCCATGGTGAGACACTATATTCTATCACTATGCATTGACAACTAACCGGTTATTGTTCTATCTGATCTTCGCGATCCAAATTCTCGAGTGTTTACCTGATCTTCGCTATCCAAATTCTCGAGTGTTTCTCGTATAATACATAAGTACCTTTAAAACCAACAGCTTTTCTATATTTAGAATCTTGATACATTATAATTTTATGTTGTTGCATAAATTGCAATCGAAACTTTGTTTTATCGAGTTTCGGTTTCTATTAACAACGGTCACTCTTTACTTTTAGTTTGTTACTACGAACTGTAGGATGCAATGATTTCTTAAATGCGACAGGGGCTGCGACTCCCTGCACCAACCCAATTTTTTCCATTCACATTTAGTATTCGTATAACAGTGCTTTATGAATGATAACAAACCATGAAAAGGGGCACCTCTTCAAATGTGTCTCAAGAGGGGGGATCATGAATATCAAAAGCAAATTTTAGGTCATTATTTCCGATGATGATGAGCTCTTTAAGCCAACCTTTTCTTTTCATAGGAATTATCTTCATGGACGCTGGCAGGGGACTCAAGGGGGAATGCCCCAGTGCAAAACCAATACATAAAAGTGTATACAACTAAGAAAATGGGTGAGTTTGGCTTCAAAATCAAAGCTCCTGGTAGCACTCACCCTTTCCGGCAAATTTTCTTGTTGTAATTATGCCACCCTCCCTTTCTTTCCCCTTTTAGTGCCGGTAAGCATATAAATTTATTCTTTTATTTTACATAGGAAAAGTATTTCTGAAATAATAGGAAAGCTATTATTCCGCAACGTCCATATTACTGGGTTAGTTCAAAAATATTCCTGGGAATGAAGAGAGATTAGAGGGTCCCAGCTTCCCTTAGAGAATTTCTCGCTTTCCAATTAGATAATTTCCCTCAATTAATTGGTCTGAACCGTGTCATTTCTCGTCTTTAATTAAGCGATGTAGTAGACGTAGGCCTAGCGTAATACAATCATGCCAATTCACAAAAAGTTAGGAGGAGGGGCAAAATGTATATTTTAATACCTAGGGGGGATGATTTTTCAATTTTTTTTAAATACCGAAAAAAGGCATTTTCAGTGAACAAATAAACCCACAAAGGTTTTCCAATATATAGGGGGCACAAGCTCCACACCCAATGAAAGCCACTGGTACAGTGATGTCGTTATGCCACCTTATGAAAGTGTAGAATCTAAACAAAAAAGCGCAAAAACTACCATAAGCTTGCGACAACAGAAAAAAAGAGCAATATTTACACAAATTGCAACTAGCCTGAGTATCCACTCAAAAGATTTGAAGCCCTGATTTTAGAAAATACACGACTGGGACTGTCAACAATGGACCAATTACTAGAACTATCCCCCTGTTTAGTAGTAATTCAATCCCTATTCAAACCTTTAGGCCAGATTCTAAAACTGAAGGAAGTCATTTCAACATAGAAAACCAATTTATCCTTCTCGCGTTCCTCCTCCTCCATTATCGACGACACATGAATGCCATTCCAGAAGATAGAAAAGTCCGGAAGTCTTGAACTTGGTACTCTTTCAAATCCTCCTGAGGACATTCTGTGTTGATCGATGAATGACAGATGAGCACTTACCGGGAAATAATCTGTTATTGTTCAACATCTATAAAACTTTAAACCTTTTAACCAATTGTGGAAGTTATTTTTAGGCGTTTGACGTTCCCATTAAAGTGACAGTTTGCAATCTTATGGAAAACTGCCGTCAAATTATACTTTTACGAAAAATTTTTTGGCTTTGAACCCTTACTAGATATATCCTCACTCGCACAAAGTCCCACCACATAACTTTCCACCGCCACAAATCTCTTGTAGCACAAAACAGCTCCACACCCTACAGATTACTACCGTGCGTTCGGCCTTATCCACTTAACTCCTCTCCTACAAAAATCCCCCGCAACTGTTCATTTTAGCTATTTGCATTTGAAAGGTGCTCATAATTGCATAAACAACCAAGGCTGGATCCAGGATTTTTTTTGGGTGGGGGGAGGGTTTTCAAAAAAAAACTTAAAAAAACGCGTAAAAAATTTGTTTATATGCATTTTCGTTAAGTTTTTACGAGTCAGACAAAAATTTCAGGGGGACTTACCCCTCTCCCTCCCCCTGGCCATGGCCTTGTAAATAACTATAATTGTACAAGAAAGATTGTTTCAAGTAGGTAGTTTGCAAGTTGTCAAGACGTTCAATTAAAGCCAATTTTAGTTACCAGCATACCTGTGTAGTACATCTCCCCAGTGCATTTCTATGTTTAAATAATTTTTTTTTTAAATCTAGTAAATAGCAATCTTGGTCAATAGCAATAAAAATTTTGATCATGAAAACGGAATATAAATCATAAGTACCAACTTTTATGCTGATTCCAAATATGTAGAATAACTTTAGTTTAAAATTTCCGTCAGAATTTATTAGCATACGAGAACTTGCATTCTTCAAACATAAAGTGGGAAACCCCAAAAAGAAGGGCTATTTTGATAAAATTCAATGATCTTGTATAAATCCACTAGAGACACAACGGTCTTGCTAGTGAAGCAAAAATGCGATATTTTTTGGTTTTTAAGATAGTTTTGGGTTTTTGGTTTTTTAAATAGTTAAGATGGTTTTAGGTTTTTAAGATGAGTTGAGCTTGGCTAAGGTTATCATGTTTTCACCTCTAAGGTTTTTTAACCTCAAGCTAAGAGTTTTTAATGATGAAAAATGAGTTGGTTGCTTTGGAACTGGTATTCTCCGTTATTTCGCCGCCACTTGGGCTAAAATTGATATTTCATGGCACAAATCGGCAGAAAACAGAACTTTGCCGTTGTTTGGCATATTTGATTTTGCGTAAAATATATCTATATATTATTGTTTCGATTCAAATGTATCAATGTGTCGGCACAAATGTCCTAATATACTACAACCACTCGTTTTATAATTCAGGGTTTTCGACAATAGCGATTTCAATGGTGCATGTGTTGTATTTGGAAACTATTATACGGTTTTCCTGGCTCTTGTTTGGTATTATAAAAAAAAATTCCGTAATTACATATTAATTTTAAGTCAGATCTGGAAGTATGTTGAAGATAGTATTAAATGGATCAAGAATTTTCACTTAACAGTTTCCTAAAAAACCTCTTTTCTATTTTGGTTAATATGGGCCGAGGTTCAATTTTACTGGGTTACAGCTACCGTTACAACCGTGATTACAAAATCATAAGCACCATGAATGAGAACCTGATAAACAAGGCCACAAGCCCGGGTTTGCAAGAAATACTAAACTTGGTTTTTCTCCCTTTGGGCAAGACCTTTGGGGAAGGATTAATTAATACACAAGTTTATATGTGTCTATTTGTTTGTTTTATTTCTATGTTTTTTTTTCTCTAGTTGTTTTTTTTTCAGTGCAGGGAGTGAAATCTAATCATAAATACAAACAATAAGTAGAAACAACAGGGGATTTTTTTCTTAAGATAGTCGATCCTTAACCCTAAATGAATATTTCGACCCTCTTTCCAAGGACCGTCCTCAGCAAAACAAATGGAATATAAAAGAAATTCACATTAAAACTAAAATCTTTTTAAAACGATCCTAACATCCTTACTTCAGGGAAGTTCAACCAGGAAATCATTAAAAGATATTGGATTTAATGGTCGTATTTTGACTTGAGTTTCTTTTATATTTTAATTTGTTTTATTGAGGATGGCCTTTGAATATAGGGTCAAAACATACATTTAGAGTTAAGGTTCCAATGCCATAAAAAAAATCCCTGTTGTTTCTACTAGTTGTTTTTATTTATAATGGAAAGGCAGTGTGGTCTTCATCGCTATTTACGATATCTAACCCATTTTTTTTTTAAATCAGGAAAGGACATCCATGATCTCCCACTCATTCCACTAAAGTTTGATTTCCTTGCTATTGCTCTTGACTACTGCTCTTGCACCAAGAGCGTATGTCCGGTATGTCCTAACGCACGAACAATAGAATCCAAGTATTTTTTTTTCACAGTTTTGGGAAAATGAAAGGGTTTATTTATCCCAACTAGATTTAAAAATGAAAATTGCAGTTGAAATGTTTTAAAAGTCATTTTTAATAAAACACTTGCAATCATACAATGGCTATGTTTCTACCCTTTAAAATACTTCTAGTTAAGTACTTAGAGCGTGGTAGAGGGGGCAGCAGCCCTCCGATGCCTACGGATTTTGACGGATTAAATTTGAGCTTAAACGGCACACTTTCCTTTCAACTTTCCTTTAAATCGTTTTTGCCGGCTTCTACAGTTTTGTTATTTTTATTTTCCTCACTATTGTTCCTGTTTCCGCCTGGTACCGCCTGAAGAGGATTTTTTTTATTACCGGCTAATTCTGAAGTGTTTCCTAAACAGCTCGTCTAAATTGCATTGAAGCACTATAGTTGTGCTACCCCTGCAAAAATGCAGACTTCCTTGATTTCAAGATGGGGAACTGTAAACCTCCTGCCAGGGGTTTTGACCATGGTAGTAGAATGGCCCCTATTGACCCCGTACGAACTCCTTATATGGGCATAGAGGCATTAGGGAGAACACGTGGCTAATGGGGTCAATGACCTCTTTTTCCAAGGTCGATTTATTTGATGTTTCTATGTGTAATAACTCCGGAACGAAGGTTGCACATGCGCATTGAATTCTAACGGGAACAATGTTATTGATCTAGGACTCGAGGGGGAAGTGAATTTCTGAGAACTTGATTG